>NC_091159.1:7802728-7850228 GCF_040958095.1 Procambarus clarkii
CTAATCAGGGTTTGTGAACTCTCTAATCAGGGTTTGTGAACTCTCTAATCAGGGTTTGTGAACTCTCTAATCAGGGTTTGTGAACTCTCTAATCAGGTTGTGGTCTCTAATCAGGGTTAGTGAACTCTCTAATCAGGGTTTGTGAACTCTCTAATCAGGATTTGTGTGGTCTCTAATCAGGGTTTGTGAACTCTCTAATCAGGGTTTGTGAACTCTCTAATCAGAGTTTGTGAACTCTCCGCTCATTGTTCTTGAACTCCTTGCTCAAGGTTTGTACACTGTGCTTAGAGTTTGTAAACTCACAACTCTACAGTTGTGACTTTTGTAGGTGAGTTGTGAACAATCTGCTCATGTATAAGTCTTAGGTATATCAATAGCCCTTACACCACCTGAGAGAGAGAGAGAGAGAGAGAGAGAGAGAGAGAGAGAGAGAGAGAGAGAGAGAGAGAGAGAGAGAGAGAGAGAGAGAGAGAGAGAGATTAATATCAGACGTGACAGTTGCATGTGTGAAATAATACCTGAGATTATTTGTGTAACTACCCTACGAATAATACTAAGATGGAGGAGTTGTAATTTAGAATGGCGATAAAGGTAATTAATCTCATATATAATGTACATAAGTGCAAATAATTATAGTTATTTGATTAAATTATTGGCGAGGAGCTGTAAATTATAGCTACTGGTTTGCTTTCATTATTTTGGTTGTGACTTGTGTTTAAATTGTTTAAACACAAAAACAATGTGTTTAAACATAAACATCGAGGTGTTTATGATCCAGGTGCCTTGTACGTAACGTCACAGGTAATGTTTATGGTCAGGCCATCTTGTGTGTGACGTCATACATCAGCTGATGTTTGTTTACGTCGCAATGATTGTGGATATAGGCTATCTTGGTGAAAATGTTTGTTGGTAAGGCATTGGCTTGGCGGTCATTTGCGTTTTGTATGTATGTCTTTCAGTATTCTAAAATATTCAGTTTATATGATTTGAATTTGGTTTTACTTTAGGCAGGGAAAACCCAGACAAGGATATATGCACTCACTCACTCACTCAGGAACTCATGCATCAACGCACACACGAACACACACACACACACACACACACACACACACACACACACACACACACACACACACACACACACACACACACACACACACACACACATACACACACGCGCGCGCGGACATGTGTACGTGGTAAACGTAAATACATTGGTTTAGATTCCAACTAGTCCCCACAGATCAAGAGGAAATCTGGCGGATTTTAAAAACGTAAAAATATAAAACCACCTTGCGCTATTACCTATGAATCGGGACCCAAGAGCTAAATGTCGCTAATCGTTTGACTCTGATAAGTAAACAAATATATGTGAAAAAAAATCCTTATCAGAGCAGTATACATGCAGCTTCAAATGTATGTATAACTGAGGCTAAAGAGATCGCAAATATGTCTCCCAGTTGATGGGTGGTTGAGAAGATAGAATCCAAGTGCTGAGGTTAAATTCCTACATCTGAAACACACCATCCCTTGTGACCCTCTCCCACACCTGCTTCCTCGCTCCAACAACAACAACACACCACACACAAGGACAACAGCTGTATTAACTACAGCAGAGGCATATCCCGCCAAACACACCGAAACTACGACGTTGGTACAACGTTCGAACAAGTTTTAACACCACCTAACCAGTTATAACAACCAATATAGCAAGTTGTAACAACGTTCTAATACATCATAAACACGTTAAGCCAAAATGTTACAACTTTATTACAAGTTGTAACAAGCGGAAAATAGAGACAGTTACGGTTTGTGTTTCCAGGGATATAATGTTATGAATGAACGTTCTGTCCCCGCGTGGTGGTTGCTATGACGACAGTCGTGAGTGAGGGGCCAGACACGGGTGAATGAGGAGCAGTAAAACTGTTGTTACTTGTAGCTTGCTGTCACCACCGCTACACCATCACCGAGCTTCTCGTTACACCTTCGTTGTGACACTCAGTCCCTAGTGTCACACGTTCACTTTGCTGCGCAGTTCACATTGTTACATGTTCTTCTTCACCTTATTCATAAAGACGTTCTCGTACATGCATTATGTAACCTTCAGAGTGTTGTATAGCATTTTTGGTTCATTCATATTTCCATTGTTCTTCTGTGTTAATAAAACCTTCTAGAAACTTCGATGGCAATCATGTGACTTCGCCCATCAGATGTGAATCAGATGATCCATTCTCATTAACCACAATACCACCGATAGTGTTTTTGGGATTTAATGCTAAAAACGGTGTCTATGCTTGACTCGGGACGTCAGGAGTGATTCACTATGGGATTCATTTTAGCCCAATGAGTCTTATTAAGATGGGTGTCCGCCACTACAAGCAGGAGGAAGACTGGTCCTTGTGACAAGGGCTGTGAGATGCCTGGCTGGTCACAGACAACACAGGAGAGTGTAGAGGACCTCTGCAGTGATACAACCTCTTTGACTTCCAGCATTTCCCCGGGATATGAAGGAAGACGGATCACTGACAATCATTCGTGATGAAAACACAACGAAATCATTCGACGAAAGGTACGAATTAGATTATATTTATTTGGGCCACAAGAAAGGCCACATTGGAGAAGAAGTCGCCCCCACAGCTGAAGGAAGATCCCCAAAGGAGAATTAAGAGGGGAAATTTGCCTGAAATTTGCCCGAAGGAGAATTTGGAGAAAAGAAAAGTAGAATTTGCCCGAAACGCTACGCGTACTAGTGGCTGTGCAAGAATGTAAGAACTATTGTATATATATAAAAAATACCTCTCAGAACCTAAGGGCAGTGGCATCGATAGGAATTCCTGCTGAATTGGAAGTAGACACTCATGCTGTTAGAATCACATGTGGCGGACAACATTCCTCAAAGTAAAAGTTTAAAAGGAAGACCCTCGCTGTCCGAAGTTCAGCTTCCACACACACCTCGGCATTTGTCTTGCAGGTAGTTGTTGAGGTGTTTAGTTTGGCCTTTGTGTTCTGAACCTTAATTATTTTTGTTGATATTTAGACCGTGTTATTAACTACGTTAGATCACGGCATGTTTTGGAATATTCTTGCGCTATACAGTGAATGAAGGAGGTGGAAATGAATGGGCAGTTTGATGAATGGCTGTTTAGGGCAATTGGAGTTAATTGCCCACTAGACAAATATTGCAAATCAAATTAAATATAAAAATTATTAATAGGGAACAGTTCTATAGAAACAATGATATGCATGCTCGGGATTGACTTCATTTACCTAGAGCTAACATTGTGGCTTTTGCCAATCCGTTGCAATCTATGGTTAGAAAGGCTTGTCTAGGCTTTAAATCGATAGATAATAGAAGTATGGGGAATAGATTTCGAGAAAGGAGACAATAAGGGCGCGTGTTGCCAGAACAGTTTGAGTAGACATAACACAGGTGAAGGCTGACCTTACACAGCAACACGTAAAGCGTGTGACACAAGCAGCAGCAGCAGCAGCAGCAGCAGCAGCAGCAGCAAGCAGCAGCTGTCTGAAAAACAAAATAACGACATCAGAGCTCTTGTATCCACAAAACACTGGGTATTATTGAACTAACCAAAACGTGGATGAATGTAGAAAACAAGGAATTCTTTGGTGAATAACATACTAAAGGATACATATAACTTCACACGGATAGACCAGTTAGACAGGGAGGGGGGGGGGGAGTAGCAATATGTATTTATATATTAATATTAAGGATAACAAAAAATATGTGAAAAAAGGGAAACAAATAACTGATTCTCGCACACAAACCATTTGGTTAGAATTAGGTGAAAATAATAATAATATCACAATAGCAGTTACAAACAAACCACCAAACGTTAAAAGAATGGAAGCACAGCATATATAGAAAGAAACATGCTGGACTACAAGATCAACCAGTGTTATGAGAGACTTTAATTTTAACCGAATAAACTGACCCAACAAAACCGGGAATGCAGAAGCAGTTGATTTTTTTTGTTTAGAATTAGTTGATGAATGTTTCCTTAAACAACATATTAAGGAACTACTACAGGTAAATAATATTTTAGACAGTTAATGAACAGGGAAACAAAAATAAATTATATCGTAATTGGGAGTGAGCTTGGGAACAGTGATCACAATTAAATAGGGAAGGCAAGGGAACTACCAATGGGTAAGCGACAAGTAATTATGACTATATAGCACTGGGAAGGGGTCAGGATAAAGATTTGGGATAGTACGTGGGGGAAAAAATAGTGTCCAACCACTTGGACGGTCGGGGATTGAACGCCGACCTGCATGAAGGGAGACCGTCGCTCTACCGTCCACCCCAACAGTGATCACAAGGAAATTGGGAGTGAGCTAGGGAACAATGATCACAAGGAAATAGGGAGTGAGCTAGGGAACAATGATCACAAGGAAATAGGGAGTGAGCTAGGGAACAATGATCAAAAGGAAATCAAGTTTTAACGTATCAGAGAATAGTTGTGTAAGTGAGAACGGTTTGAATGCCAGATTTCCGATGGGCTGAACTAGGGAACTATCAGGGGGAAAGCGCCAAGTCATTACGACTATATAGCACTTGGAAAGGGTCAGGATAAGGATTTGGGATGAGATTAAGTGAGTTTCATTACAACCAGAGACAGGGCCCAAGTAGACATGGAAGGTGGACTGTTCTTCGAGGAGACTTATATTTATTACACCTATTTTAATATTATAAGCAAATTTTCAAATACTAAATAACTGTATCATAGCACCTGGCGTACCTGTGTTGTCTGGTGTCCTGTCATGTTGATGGTGTACCTTCCCTTGTGTTCTTAAGTGGTGGGGCAGGACCTCTTAACTCAGTAGCGTCTGTTTTTGATTAGTCCTGTACTAGGAGGGAAGATGATTTAGGTCCGTGTCCTTGTGGAGCATGACGGTGAGGTCCGTGTCCTTGTGGAGCATGACGGTGAGGTCCGTGTCCTTGTGGAGCATGACGGTGAGGTCCGTGTCCTTGTGGAGCATGACGGTGAGGTCCGTGTCCTCGTGGAGCATGACGGTGAGGTCCGTGTCCTTGTGGAGCATGACGGTGAGGTCCGTGTCCTCGTGGAGCATGACGGTGAGGTCCGTGTCCTTGTGGAGCATGACGGTGAGGTCCGTGTCCTTGTGGAGCATGACGGTGAGGTCCGTGTCCTCGTGGAGCATGACGGTGAGGTCCGTGTCCTTGTGGAGCATGACGGTGAGGTCCGTGTCCTTGTGGAGCATGACGGTGAGGTCCGTGTCCTTGTGGAGCATGACGGTGAGGTCCGTGTCCTTGTGGAGCATGACGGTGAGGTCCGTGTCCTTGTGGAGCATGACGGTGAGGTCCGTGTCCTTGTGGAGCATGACGGTGAGGTCCGTGTCCTTGTGGAGCATGACAGTGAGGTCCGTGTCCTTGTGGAGCATGACGGTGAGGTCCGTGTCCTTGTGGAGCATGACGGTGAGGTCCGTGTCCTTGTGGAGCATGACGGTGAGGTCCGTGTCCTTGTGAAGCATGACGGTGAGGTCCGTGTCCTCGTGGAGCATGACGGTGGGCCCGTGTCCTCGTGGAGCATGACGGTGAGGTCCGTGTCCTTGTGGAGCATGACGGTGAGGTCCGTGTCCTTGTGGAGCATGACGGTGAGGTCCGTGTCCTTGTGGAGCATGACGGTGAGGTCCGTGTCCTCGTGGAGCATGACGGTGAGGTCCGTGTCCTTGTGGAGCATGACGGTGAGGTCCGTGTCCTCGTGGAGCATGACGGTGAGGTCCGTGTCCTCGTGGAGCATGACGGTGAGGTCCGTGTCCTCGTGGAGCATGACGGTGGGCCCGTGTCCTCGTGGAGCATGACGGTGAGGTCCGTGTCCTCGTGGAGCATGACGGTGAGGTCCGTGTCCTCGTGGAGCATGACGGTGAGGTCCGTGTCCTCGTGGAGCATGACGGTGAGGTCCGTGTCCTCGTGGAGCATGACGGTGAGGTCCGTGTCCTTGTGGAGCATGACGGTGAGGTCCGTGTCCTTGTGGAGCATGACGGTGAGGTCCGTGTCCTTGTGGAGCATGACGGTGAGGTCCGTGTCCTCGTGGAGCATGACGGTGAGGTCCGTGTCCTTGTGGAGCATGACGGTGAGGTCCGTGTCCTCGTGGAGCATGACGGTGAGGTCCGTGTCCTCGTGGAGCATGACGGTGAGGTCCGTGTCCTCGTGGAGCATGACGGTGGGCCCGTGTCCTCGTGGAGCATGACGGTGAGGTCCGTGTCCTCGTGGAGCATGACGGTGAGGTCCGTGTCCTCGTGGAGCATGACGGTGAGGTCCGTGTCCTCGTGGAGCATGACGGTGAGGTCCGTGTCCTTGTGGAGCATGGCGGTGAGGTCCGTGTCCTCGTGGAGCATGACGGTGAGGTCCGTGTCCTTGTGGAGCATGGCGGTGAGGTCCGTGTCCTCGTGGAGCATGACGGTGAGGTCCGTGTCCTAGAGGAAACATGAGCCAGAATGCTACACATTCGCTCTGGAAGTGTAGCAATAGATGTTTATTGACAGAAATTTGTGTGATTTCATTTCGTGAATCTGTCTCTTCCCTTTTGACCTGTCTTTTGGTTTCTACATAACCTTCCGTCGGTTCCTGTAAAACTGCCTGTCTGTCTGCGTTTGACAGGCCGTATGTACTAGTTGATACGCCTCAAATACACACACACACTGCTGTATCAAAACAGGAAAATGAACTTTATATAACGAACGTATCATAATGTTGCAATTATAATGGCAAAATTGGGACTTGGCCCGTAACATAACTTTCGGAAAAGGACTATTATTCTTGAGGTCTCAAATAAATCTCTGTGGTCGGTACTTGAAAGATCTGGGACAGAAGGTGTCTGGGAAAACTTACTGTGATGGACCATTCCGCAAGATGGCTGGGAAGGGTAAAAAAGAAACAGTGAAACGCTATTTTGTTTAGTGAAAGAGAGAGAGAGAGAGAGAGAGAGAGAGAGAGAGAGAGAGAGAGAGAGAGAGAGAGAGAGAGAGAGAGAGAGAGAGAGAGAGAGAGAGAGAGAGAGAGAGAGAGAGAGAGAGAGAGAGAGAGAGAGAGAGAGACAACCATACATGGGCCAATAAGAAGTTATGTCCAGAAATTAAGTCCTGTGAAGAACATTAATGAACAATAGAGAAAGCAAATGAACAAAATAGTGTAGAACACCATTGTTGATAGAGAAAAGACACATGAAAGACCATTTTCAACACCACCATAAAAAACTTTGGGCCATTTTCATCATAAGGCAGATGTTGAACTATTTACATCATCATAAGGCAGATGTTGAACTGTTTACATCATTATTATGGCAGATGTTGGACTATTTACATCATCATAAAGGCAGATGTTGGTCTATTTACATCATTATTAAGGCAGATGTTGGACTATTTACATCATCATAAAGGCAGATGTTGGACTATTTACATCATAATTAAGGCAGATGTTGGTCTATTTACATCATCATAAAGGCAGATGCTGGACTATTTACATCATCATAAAGGCAGATGTTGGACTATTTACATCACAATATAGGCAGACGTTGGACTATTTACATCATCATAAAGGCAGATGTTGGACTATTTACATCCCAATAAAAGCATAAGTTGGGTCATTTACATCGCTATCAACGCAGATGTTCGACCATTTAAAGGGATAAAGTGGAGGTAAAAATAGAGAAATTACCAGATTAGTAAAGAATTTTTTATCATAATCGGCCAAAACCTTTCAAAATATTCAGAGTTATGCAAATTTTTTACTTTCACCTTGATGGGATTTTTGTTTTCCTTTTGTTATCATATTATTGGTTATTTCTTATTGCATTATCGTTATCAGGTTTTCACTGTTCCTTCTTTCCTCCAGTCTTCTTGTGCGAGTGTTGAGTCTTTTTGTGCGTGTGTTGAGTCTTTTTTGTGCGTGTTGAGTCTTCTTGTGCGTGTGTTGAGTCTTCTTGTGAGTGTGTTGAGTCTTTTGTGAGTGTGTTGAGTCTTTTTGTGCGTGTGTTGAGTCTTTTTGTGAGTGTGTTGAGTCTTTTTGTGCGTGTGTTGAGTCTTTTTTGTGCGTGTTGAGTCTTCTTGTGCGTGTGTTGAGTCTTCTTGTGAGTGTGTTGAGTCTTTTTGTGCGTGTGTTGAGTCTTTTTTGTGCGTGTTGAGTCTTCTTGTGCGTGTGTTGAGTCTTCTTGTGAGTGTGTTGAGTCTTCTTGTGCGTGTGTTGAGTCTTTTTGTGCGTGTGTTGAGTCTTTTTTGTGCGTGTTGAGTCTTCTTGTGCGTGTGTTGAGTCTTCTTGTGAGTGTGTTGAGTCTTCTTGTGAGTGTGTTGAGTCTTTTTGTGAGTGTGTTGAGTCTTTTTGTGCGTGTGTTGAGTCTTTTTGTGCGTGTGTTGAGTCTTCTTGTGAGTGTGTTGAGTCTTTTTGTGAGTGTGTTGAGTCTTTTTGTGCGTGTGTTGAGTCTTCTTGTGAGTGTGTTGAGTCTTTTTGTGAGTGTGTTGAGTCTTTTTGTGCGTGTGTTGAGTCTTTTTTGTGCGTGTGTTGAGTCTTTTTCTGCGTGTGTTGAGTCTTTTTGTGAGTGTGTTGAGTCTTTTTCTGCGTGTGTTGAGTCTTTTTGTGCGTGTGTTCAGTCTTTTTCTGCGTGTGTTGAGTCTTTTTTGTGCGTGTGTCGAGTCTTTTTGTGCGTGTGTTGAGTCTTCTTTGTGCGTGTGTTAAGTCTTTTGTGCGTGTGTTGAGTCTTTTTGTGAGTGTGTTGAGTCTTTTTTGTGCGTGTGTTGAGTCTTTTGTGCGTGTGTTGAGTCTTTTTGTGAGTGTGTTGAGTCTTTTTCTGCGTGTGTTGAGTCTTTTTGTGAGTGTGTTGAGTCTTTTTTTGTGCGTGTGTCGAGTCTTTTTGTGCGTGTGTTGAGTCTTTTTTGTGCGTGTGTTGAGTCTTTTTGTGCGTGTGTTGAGTCTTTTTGTGAGTGTGTTGAGTCTTTTTGTGAGTGTGTTGAGTCTTTTTTGTGCGTGTGTTGAGTTTTTTGTGAGTGTGTTGAGTCTTTTTGTGAGTGTGTTGAGTCTTTTTGTGCGTGTGTTGAGTCTTTTTGTGAGTGTGTTGAGTCTTTTTGTGCGTGTGTTGAGTCTTTTTGTGAGTGTGTTGAGTCTTATTTGTGCGTGTGTTCAGTCTTTTTTGTGCGTGTGTTGAGTCTTTTTGTGAGTGTGTTGAGTCTTTTGTGCGTGTGTTGAGTCTTATTTGTGCGTGTGTTGAGTCTTTTGTGCGTGTGTTGAGTCTTTTTGTGCGTGTGTTCAGTCTTCGTGTGCGTGTGTTCAGTCTTTGTGTGCGTGTGTTAAGTCTTTTTGTGCGTGTGTTGAGTCTTTTTTGTGCGTGTTGAGTCTTCTTGTGCGTGTGTTGAGTCTTCTTGTGAGTGTGTTGAGTCTTCTTGTGAGTGTGTTGAGTCTTTTTGTGAGTGTGTTGAGTCTTTTTGTGCGTGTGTTGAGTCTTTTTGTGCGTGTGTTGAGTCTTCTTGTGAGTGTGTTGAGTCTTTTTGTGAGTGTGTTGAGTCTTTTTGTGCGTGTGTTGAGTCTTCTTGTGAGTGTGTTGAGTCTTTTTGTGAGTGTGTTGAGTCTTTTTGTGCGTGTGTTGAGTCTTTTTTGTGCGTGTGTTGAGTCTTTTTCTGCGTGTGTTGAGTCTTTTTGTGAGTGTGTTGAGTCTTTTTCTGCGTGTGTTGAGTCTTTTTGTGCGTGTGTTCAGTCTTTTTCTGCGTGTGTTGAGTCTTTTTTGTGCGTGTGTCGAGTCTTTTTGTGCGTGTGTTGAGTCTTCTTTGTGCGTGTGTTAAGTCTTTTGTGCGTGTGTTGAGTCTTTTTGTGAGTGTGTTGAGTCTTTTTTGTGCGTGTGTTGAGTCTTTTGTGCGTGTGTTGAGTCTTTTTGTGAGTGTGTTGAGTCTTTTTCTGCGTGTGTTGAGTCTTTTTGTGAGTGTGTTGAGTCTTTTTTTGTGCGTGTGTCGAGTCTTTTTGTGCGTGTGTTGAGTCTTTTTTGTGCGTGTGTTGAGTCTTTTTGTGCGTGTGTTGAGTCTTTTTGTGAGTGTGTTGAGTCTTTTTGTGAGTGTGTTGAGTCTTTTTTGTGCGTGTGTTGAGTTTTTTGTGCGTGTGTTGAGTCTTTTTGTGAGTGTGTTGAGTCTTTTTGTGCGTGTGTTGAGTCTTTTTGTGAGTGTGTTGAGTCTTTTTGTGCGTGTGTTGAGTCTTTTTGTGAGTGTGTTGAGTCTTATTTGTGCGTGTGTTCAGTCTTTTTTGTGCGTGTGTTGAGTCTTTTTGTGAGTGTGTTGAGTCTTTTGTGCGTGTGTTGAGTCTTATTTGTGCGTGTGTTGAGTCTTTTGTGCGTGTGTTGAGTCTTTTTGTGCGTGTGTTCAGTCTTCGTGTGCGTGTGTTCAGTCTTTGTGTGCGTGTGTTAAGTCTTTTTGTGCGTGTGTTAAGTCTTTTAGTGCATGTGTTCAGACTTTGCGTGCGTATGTTCAGTCTTTTTATGCGTGTGTTCAGTCTTTTAGGGCATGTGTTCAGTCTTTGTGCGTGTTCAGCCTTTTTATGTTTGTGTTCAGTTTTGTTGTGCGTGAGTTCAGACTTTTTGTGCGTGTTCAGTCTTTTTGTGTGTGTGTTCAGTCTTGTTGTTCGTGTGTTCAGTCTATTTGTGCATGTTCAGTCTTTGTGTGTGTGTGTTCGGTCTCCTTGTGCGTGTGTTCGGTCTCCTTGTGCGTGTGTTTATCGGTGAATGAGGGTGCGAATGTGTGTATGTGATAGTGAATGTGTTTGTGAATGACGGTGTGGGCATGTACTTAACTAGTTGTACTCACATAGTTGTGCTTGCGGTGGGCTGAACTTCAGCTCTTTGGTCCAACCCCCCCCCCCCCTCCCCTCTCAACATTCGATCAACTGTTGTACAGGGTTTTGAGGCTATTGGGCTCCATCATATCTATATTTGTAACTGCATATGGAGTCCGCCTCCACCACATCACTTCCTAATGCATTAAATTTGTTAACTAATATCCCTTTGACTGATTTGGGTACTAAGATTCCAACTGTGTTCCCCTTGTTCGAGTACCACCCGTATTAAATATACGGGTGGTACTCGAATAAGCTGGTCTTCATCTACCAGCTCAATTCTTAAATAAGCTGGTCTTCATCTACCAGCTCAATTCTTAAATAAGCTGGTCTTCATCTACCAGCTCAATTCTTAAATAAGCTGGTCTTCATCTACCAGCTCAATTCTTAAATAAGCTGGTCTTCATCTACCAGCTCAATTCTTAAATAAGCTGGTCTTCATCTACCAGCTCAATTCTTAAATAAGCTGGTCTTCATCTACCAGCTCAATTCTTAAATAAGCTGGTCTTCATCTACCAGCTCAATTCTTAAATAAGCTGGTCTTCATCTACCAGCTCAATTCTTAAATAAGCTGGTCTTCATCTACCAGCTCAATTCTTCAGAAAATTTTATATGTGGTAATCATGTCGCCCCTAACTCTTCTGTCTTCCGGTGTTATGAGGTTTAATTCCAGTAGTCTTTCCTCGTAGCTCATACCTTTAAGTTCTGAAACTAGTCTGATGGCATACCTCAGACCTTGTTCTAACTTCGTTTTGTGTTTGACAAGATATGGACGCCACACTGGAACTGCATACTCCACGATTGGTCTGACAAATGAGGAATGCAGGGTTGTGAATGATTACTAACGAAAGTTTCTAAATGCAGCTCTTATGTTTGCCGACCTAGCATATACCGCTGATGACATCCTTTTGGTGTGGGCTTCAGGAGACAGGTAAGACGTGATGTCAACCCCTAGATCTTTCTCTTTTCCTGATTCCTGAAGGATGTCATCTCGCAGTTGGTACCTTGTGTTCGGCCTCCTGTTTCCAACACTTAGTTGTTGGACCATTCCTTCACTCTGTCTAGGTCATCTTAAAGTCTCTCGCTGTCTTCCTCTGTCTTAATCCATCTCATAATTTTGGCATCGTCAGTAAACATTGAGAGAAATGAGTAAATACCCTCTGGATGATCATTTGCGTATATCAGAAACAGGATAGGTCCGAGTATACAACCCAGTGGGACTCCGCAGGTGACATCATGCCCTTCTCAGATCTCACTACCCTCACAGTAACTCTCTGCTTCCTGTTGCTTAGGTACTCCCTTATCCACTGGAGCACCTTACCTACTACTCCTGCCTGTTTCTCCAACTTGTGCAATAATCTCTTATCGGGTACTGAATCAAAAGCTTTTTGACAGTCCAAGAAAATGCAATTTGCCAACCCTTCCCTTTCTTGCTTAATTATTGTGACCTTAATTATATGACCTGGTCATATAATTCTATTAAACCTGTAAGGCACGATTTGCCATCCGTGTAAAGATGCTGGTGGTGTTACAAAGTCTCATCTCTACAGATGTGCTTCAAGCTTTTTTCTCGCGAACTTCTACATTAAGTTATGGACATCTGTCAGAACGGTTATGGATAAGGGTCTTCTGCCTCCTGACACTTCTGGGTGATGTATTCCATCATGTCACGTACAGACTTTTCTCTGAGCACTGTTTACCATGGTATTCCTGCCAGATATTGTCTCATTTCATCGTGATTTCCCTTGAGGGGTGTGTGTGTGTACTCACCTAGTTGTACTTGCGGGGGTTGAATGGGCTCTATCATATCTACATTTGAAACTGTGTATGGAGTCTACCTCCACCACATCACTGCCTAATGCATTACATTTGTCAAGTACTGACACTAAAAAAAAATTATAATGTCTTTATGGCTCATTTGGGCACTCATTTTCCACCTGTGTCCCATAGTGCATGTGCCCTTTGTGTTAAATAGTCTGTCTTTATCTACCCTATCAATTCCCCCCTAACTCTTCTGTGTTCCAGCGACGAAAGATTTAATTCCCGTAGTCTCTCCTCGTAGCTCAGACCCTTCAGTTCGGGTACTAGTCTGGTGGTTAACCTTTGATTCTTTTACAGTTTAGTTTTATGTTTGACTAAATATGGACTCCATGCTGGAACTGCATACTCTAGGATTGGTCTGACATATGCGGTATACAAAGTTCTGAATGATTTCTTCTACAAGTTTCTAAAGGCCGTTCATATGTTGGCCAACCTAGCATATGCCGTTGATGTTATCCTCTTGATATGCGCTTCAGGAGACTGGTCTGGTGTAATTTCGAACCCTTCCAAGGCCGCCTGGTTTACTTCCCTTTCTCCTAGCACAGTGACCTCACCTTGATCTATTGTGAAGACCTCCTGGAACCTCTTGATGAGTTCTTCACACACCTCTTTGTCATTCTCTGTAGACCTATCCTCGCCTGTTCTAAGTTTCATTACCTGTTCTTTTACTGTTGTTTTCCTCCTGATGTGACTGTGGAGTAGCTTTGGTTCGGTCTTGGCTTCGTTTGCTATATCATTTACATAATTTTTCTCTGCTTCTCTTCTCACCCTAACATACTCATTCCTGGTTCTCTGGTATCTCTCTCTGCTTTCTGGTGTTCTGTTATTCCGAAAGTTCCTCCACGCCTTTTTGTTCAGTCCTTTAGCTTCCATACCTGCCCTATTATACCATGGATTATTCTTTTGCTTCTCGGATTTTTCCCTTTGGGACGGGATGAACCTGTTTACTGCCTCCTGACACTTTTGGGTGACATAGTCCATCATATCTTGTACAGACCTATCTCTGAGGTCTTTGTCCCAAGGTATTTCCCTTAGGAAACGTCTCATCTCCTCATAGTTCCCCTTTCGGTATGCCAGCATTTTGTTTCCTAGTTCTTTTTCGGGGGAGATAATTCCTAGCTCTACCAGGTACTCAAAGTTAAATACACTGTGGTCACTCATTCCCAAGGGTGCTTCCATCTTAACTTCCCTTATATCCCACTCATTTAGGGGTAAATATCAGATCGAGCATGGCTGGTTCATCTTCTCCTCTCATTCTTGTTGGTTCCTTGATGTGCTGGCTTAGAAAGTTTCTTGTTCCCACGTCCAGCAGCTTAGCTCTCCATGTTTCTGGTCCTCCATGCGGATCTCCGTTTTCCCAGTCTATTTTCCCGTGGTTGAAGTCTCCAATGATTAGTAGTCCAGATCCATTCCTGCTGGCACAGAAGCTGCTCTCTCTCTATTATGTTAATGGTGGCCATGTTGTTTCTATCATATTCCTGTCTGGGTCTTCTATCATTTGGTGGTGGATTATATATGACTACGACTATAATTTTTTGTCCTCCAATTGTTATGGTATCTGCTATGTAGTCACTGAAACCCTCACAGCCCTGAATGACCATCTCCTCAAAGTCCAAGCCGTTTCTTACCAGCAGAGCTACACCACCACCGCCTCTTCCTTCTCTCTCTTTCCTCATAACATAATATTCCTGTGGGATCACTGCATTTGTTATGGTTTTCATTAGCTTTGTTTCTGTGAGTGCTATTATGTCTGGGTTTTCCTCTAGTACCAATTCTCCAAATTCATTTACTTTATTTGTAATTCCATCTATGTTAGTGTACATTGCCCTGAGGCTCACTTTCTTCTGTCCCTTCTCAAATCGCCTCCTTGGTGAGAGTTCTGCTGGTGGGGGAAGCTGTTCCATGGGTGTGAGGATCTGTGAGGTGGATAACAGGGTCTCAGAGGATACTGGGGTGAGGGGCGGGGGTCAAGTGATGGGGGAGGGACAGGGAGGGTATGGGATGAAGGGGGATGCAGGACCGGAAGGAAAAGGGGGGAGGGGGGACATAGCGGGAGGAGGGGAGGGGTAGCAGTGTAGGAATGGGGTGGGGGGGGGGAGGGAGATTTGACTTAGCATTTGAGTGGGGGCAGGGAGGGTTTGGGGTAGGGGGGTTTTCTATGCAGAAGAGGATGGTGTGGTTACCCTCCCCCATGGTGTTACTGGGTAGCTGTTTGTGGGTTTACCCCTCACATCTGGGGATGATGTGTTGGAAGCTGTGAGTTCCTGGTTTTCCCCTCTCGCCCTGTGCTTCTTCCTTGCTTCTGCTGCCATGGCTCTCTCCTCCCTTGTCATGGCCCTCTGGAGGAATACTTTTTTTTTATTTCTCCCACCTGTTGCAGGTGGCTTTTCCTTGTTAGAATCATCTCCTTTGTGTTCTCGTTTGCAAACACTATCTTTAACACACGGTTTCCGTCTTTATTGTACCCGCCTAACCCTGAAAACCTTCTCAATTCTATGCTCATCCCCTTCCATCCCTAGTGCCTTCAGTATTTCATTTACTGCCGCGTTGTCCTTATCATTCCACTCTGTCCTTTTGGAGCCTCCTGCTCTTTAATACCCACAGCTACCACTGATCCTTTTCTCTCCAGCAGCTGGCTAGTGGAGCGTGCTGCTTCCTGTGAGTTGGCTGCTTTCATGGCCACCTCCATCATTGTGGACATTACTTCAGAGTTATTTTTGTTATCATTTCTGCAAATGTTGCTTTTATAGTGGCATTCTCTTCCAGTATTCTATTTCCACCTTCCCTCTGGATGATTTTTTGAATCTCATCATAAATACTATTCTCTTTGAGGGTTCTAATCTCCTCTTTTGCTGCTGTCAGCTCTCTTTTCAAGCTGCTTATTTCATTCTTCATTTCCGGCATCATTCCCTTCATCTCACTCTTGATATTCTCCAAAAGCTGGGCAAACTTTTCCTTCATTTCGTCACCTTGACTTTTCCCTGTTCTCCTGTTTCCTCTGGCCATCATGCTTGCCCCTGTTCCTGTTATGCTGTGATAGGATTTGTCAGGAGGAGGGAGGAGGGCAAGCGGAGAGAGAGAGAGAGAGAGAGAGAGAGAGAGAGAGAGAGAGAGAGAGAGAGAGAGAGAGAGAGAGAGACATAGAGGGAGAGAGAGAGAGAGAGAGAAAGAGAGAGAGAGAGAGAGAGAGAGAGAGAGAGAGAGAGAGAGAGAGAGAGAGAGAGAGAGAGAGAGAGAGAGAGAGAGAGAGAGAGAGAGAGGGGGGGGGGTGAGAGAGAGGGGTGAGAGAGAGGGCTGGGAGAGTGGGATAAGAGAGAGAGGGGTGAGAGTGGTGTGAGAGAGAAGGGTGAGAGAGAGGGGTGAGAGAAGGGAGTGGAAAATAGTGGAATTGTGTGTGTGTGTGTAATGGTGCATGTAGTTGTGTATAAGGGTGTGGGCGTGTGTGTGTGTGTGTGTGTGTGTGTGTGTGTGTGTGTGTGTGTGTGTGTGTGTGTGTGTGTGTGTGTGTGTGTGTGTGTGATGTTTCATGCATTCATTAGTATGTAGTTGCGGGTGGAAGAGGCCTTTGGCATGTGGGCGTGGGGGGAAGTTGGCGAGAACGGGAAATGGAAGGCGACTTTGACGTGTGGGCGGGCGTGCGGTAGTGGTGGGTCCTGGCGGCTGGGGTGGGTGGGTGGGTGGCGCGGGGTGGGCTGCGTGGTGGGCGGGCAGGCAGGCAGGCGGGCGGGCGGTGAGGCGGAGGGAAGGTGGGAGGGAACGAGGGAGGGAGTGAGGGAGGGAGTGGAGCCTCGCTGGCAGCCTGTGTATCAGTCAGAGTGCGTTGGGCGTTCGAGCAGGACGCCACCTCTCTCACCACGCCCGTACGCCCGTCCTCTCCTGCGGGTGCCATTTGTACTTCCCCTTTTCCGCTGTGGAAACCTCACCGTGCCCTCGTGGAGAGTTGAAAACAACCCCGCCAGGAAAGCCAGCCCAGGAGCTAAACCCCCTGAGGCGCCACAACCCCGCATATGGGTTGCGAGAACCTCACCCATCTCCCTCTTCTGGAATTCCGTGGATTTACCTCATGTTGAAAATGGCTGTGAATGGACAGCAATGGAAACCTTTTTGAGTGTTTTACCCACGTAAACTTGTCCCCCCTCCCCCTTGAAACCTCCACCTATCCCCCCTTTCCCTCCCCTTGCCCCCTTCACCCACCTACCCACCAACCACCCCAAGTGCATCGAAAAGGAACCGAAAAAAAAATTATATATCTATAAATCATATAATCCACCTGGAGCAAAAAATTAAAAAAATAAATACGTGTGAGGGGTTGAAAGAACGTGTATCCAGATGGCGATAGGAAACAGGGTGATAGACTGTGGATGGTGTAGCATGGTTGGCGGCCCCAGGCAGGTGGAAGGTGGAGATCTCGGATGCCAAGCGCGAGAGGAGAGGCAGCTTCTGCTGGCACTGCTGGCGACGATCCTCACGCCGCCACGCCCGACCCCCTCACCAACCTGCTGAACACCGTGAAGGGACAAGCAGAGAACGATGAGTCTCTGCCTCACAAGTGAGTGATGGGTGGAGGGGTGGGAGTGTGTCGTGAGGGGTGGGAGTGAGTGTTGAGGGGGAGGAGTGAGTGTTGAGGATGAGAGTGAGTGTTGAGGGGAGGGAGTGTTCAGGGGAGGGAGTGAGTGTTGAGGGGATGGAGTGAGTGTCGAGGGAAGGGAGTGAGTGTTGAGGGCAAGGAGTGAGTGTTGCGGGAAGGGAGTGAGTGTTGACTGGAGTGAGTGTTCAGGGGAGAGAGTGAGTGTCGAGGGAAGGGAGCGAGTGCTGGGGGTGAGTGAGTGAGTGTTGAGAGCAGGGAGTGAGTGTTGAGAGGAGTGAGTGAGTGTTGAGGGGAGTGAGAAAGTGTTGAGGGGAGTGAGTGAGTGTTGAGAGGAGGGAGTGAGTGTTGAGGGGTGGGAGTGAGTGTCGAGGGAAGGGAGTGAGTGTCGAGGGAAGGGAGTGAGTGTTGATGGGAGAGAGTGAGTGTTGAAGGGAGGGAGTGTTGAAGGAAGGGAAAGAGTGTTGAGGGGAGGGAGTGAGTATTGAGGGGAGTGAGCAAGTGTTGAGGGGAGGGAGTGTAGAGCTAAGGGAGTGAGTGTCGAGGGGAGGGAGTGAGTGTTGAGGGAAGGGAGTGTTGAGGGAAGGGAGTGAGTGTCGAGGGAAGGGAGTGAGTGTTGAGGGGAGGAAGTGAGTGTCAAGGGGAGGGAGTGAGTGTTGAGGGGAGTGAGTGTTGAGGGGAGTGAGTGTTGAGGGGAGGGAGTGAGGGTCGAGGGGAGGGAGTGAGTGTTGAGGGAAGGGAGTGAGTGTTGAGGGAAGGGAGAGAGTGTTGAGGGGCGGGAGTGTTGAGGGAAGGGAGTGTTGAGGGAATGGAGTGAGTGTCGAGGGGAGGGAGTGAGTGTTGAGGGAAGTGAATGAGTGTTGGGGGGTGAGTGAGTGTTGAGGGAAGCGAGTGAGTGTTGGGGGGTGAGTGAGTGTTGAGGGGAGGGAGTGAGGGTCGAGGGGAGGGAGTGAGTGTTGAGGGGAGGGAGTGAGGGTCGAGGGGAGGGAGTGAGTGTTGAGGGGAGGTAGTGAGTGTTGAGGAGAGGGAGTGAGTGTTGAGGGGAGGGAGTGTTGAGGGAAGGGAGTGAGTGTTGAGGGGAGGGAGTGTTGAGGGGAGTGA
Source organism: Procambarus clarkii (assembly GCF_040958095.1). Lineage (NCBI taxonomy): Eukaryota > Metazoa > Arthropoda > Malacostraca > Decapoda > Cambaridae > Procambarus > Procambarus clarkii. Next base: position 7,821,079 of record NC_091159.1, read on the forward strand.
GCAAGTGTTGAGGCAAGTGAAGGAGTGTCGAGGGAAAAGAGTGAGTGTTGAGGGGGGGGAGTGAGTGTTGAGGGGAGGGAGTGAGTGTTGAGGGGAGGGAGTGTTGAGGGGAGGGAGTGAGTGTTGAGGGGAGTGAGTGTTGAGGGGAGGGAGTGAGTGTTGAGGGAAGGGAGTGAGTGTCGAGGGGAGGGAGTGTTGAGGGAAGGGAGAGAGTGTTGAGGGGAGGGAGTGTTGAGGGAAGGGAGTGAGTGTTGAGGGAATGGAGTGAGTGTTGAGTGAAGGGAGTGTTGAGGGGAGGGAGTGAGTGTCGAGGGAAGGGAGTGAGTGTTGAGGGGAGGGAGTGTTGAGGGAAGGGAGTGGTGAGGGGAGGAAATGAGTGTTGAGGGGTGGGGGTGAGTGTTGAGAAGAGGGAGTGAGTGATGAGGGGACGGAGTGAGTGTTGTGGGAAGGGAATGAGTGTTGAGGGGAGGGAGTGAGTGTCGAGGGAATGGAGTGAGTGTTGAAGGGAGGGAGTGAGTGAGTGTTGAGGGGAGGGAGTGAGTGTTGAGGGAAGGGAGTGAGTGTTGAGGGGAGGGAGTGTTGAGGGAAGGGAGTGAGTGTTGAGGGGAGGAAGTGTTGCGAGGAGGGAGTGAGTGTTGATGGGAGGGAGTGTTGAGGGAAGGGAGTGAGTGTTGAGGGGAGGGAGTGAGTGTCGAGGGGAGGGAGTGGGTGTTGAGGGAAGGGAGTGAGTGTTGAGGGGAGGGAGTGTTGAGGGAAGGGAGTGAGTGTTGAGGGGAGGAAGTTTTAAGGGGAGGAAGTGAGTGTTGAGGAAAGGGAGTGAGTGTTGACGGGAGGGAGTGAGTGTCGAGGGGAGGGAGTGAGTGTCGAGGGGAGGGAATGTTTAGGGAAGGGAGTGAGTGTTGAAGGGAGGGAGTGTTGAGAGAAGGGAGTGAGTGTTGATTGGAGGGAGTGTTGAGAGAAGGGAGTGAGTGTTGAGGGGAGGGAGTGTTGAGGGAAGGGAGTGAGTGTTGAGGGGAGGGAGTGTTGAGGGGAGGGAGTAAGTGTTGAGGGGAGGGAGTGAGAGTCGAGTGGAGGGAGTGAGTGTCGAGGGGAGGGAGTGTTTAGGGAAGGGAGTGAGTGATGAGGAGAGGGAGTGTTGAGAGAAGGGAGTGAGTGTTGAGGGGAGGGAGTGTTGAGAGAAGGGAGTGAGTGTTGATGGAGGGAGTGTTGAGGTAAGGGAGTGAGTGTTGAGGGGAGGGAGTGTTGAGGGGAGTGAGTGTTGAGGGAAGGGAGTGAGTGTCGAGGGGAGGGAGTGTTGAGGGGAGTGAGTGTTGAGGGGAGTGAGCAAGTGTTGAGGGGAGGGAAGGAGTGTCGAGGGAAGGGAGTGAATGTCGAGGGAAGGGAGTGAATGATGAAGGATGGGAATGTTGAGGGGAGGGAGTAAGTGTTGAGGGGAGGGAGTGTTGAGGGAAGGGAGTGTTGAGGGGGAGGGAGTGTTGAGGGGAGTGAGTGTTGAGGGAAGAGAGTGAGTGTTGAGGGAAGGGAATGTTGAGGGGAGGGAGTGAGTGTTGAGGGGATGGAGTGTTGAGGGGAGTGAGTGTTGAGGTTAGTGAATGAGTGTTGAGTGGAGGGAGTGAGTGTTGAGGGAAGGGAGTGTTGAGGGGAGTGAGCAAGTGTTGAGGGGAGGGAGTGAGTGTTGAGGGGAGGGAGTGTTGAGGGAAGGAAGTGAGTGTTGAGGGGAGGGAGTGAGTGTTGAGGGGAGGGAGTGTTGAGGGGAGTGAGTGTTGAGGTTAGTGAATGAGTGTTGAGTGGAGGGAGTGAGTGTTGAGGGAAGGGAGTGTTGAGGGGAGTGAGCAAGTGTTGAGGGGAGGGAGTGAGTGTTGAGGGGAGGGAGTGTTGAGGGAAGGGAGTGAGTGTTGAGGGGAGGGAGTGTTGAGGAAAGGGAGTGAGTGTTGAGGGGAGGGAGTGTTGAGGAAAGGGAGTGAGTGTTGAGGGGAAGGAGTGTTGAGGGGAGTGAGCAAGTGTTGGGGGAAGTGAAGGAGTGTCGAGGGAAAAGAATGAGTGTTGAAGGGAGGGAGTGAGTGTTGAGGGGAAGGAGTGAGTGTTGAGGGGAGGGAGTGAGTGTTGAGGGGAGGGAGTGTTGAGGGGAGGGAGTGAGTGTTGAGGGGAGTGAGTGTTGAGGGGAGGGAGTGAGTGTTGAGGGAAGGGAGTGAGTGTCGAGGGGAGGGAGTGTTGAGGGAAGGGAGTGAGTGTTGAGGGGAGGGAGTGTTGAGGGAAGGGAGTGAGTGTTGAGGGAAGGGAGTGAGTGTCGAGGGGAGGGAGTGTTGAGGGAAGGGAGTGAGTGTTGAGGGGAGGGAGTGTTGAGGGCAGGGAGAGAGTGTTGAGGGAAGGGAGTGAGTGTTGAGGGAAGGGAGTGAGTGTCGAGGGGAGGGAGTGTTGAGGGAATTGAGTGAGTGTTGAGGGGAGGGAGAGTTGAGGGCAGGGAGTGAGTGTTGAGGGAAGGGAGTGAGTGTTGAGGGGAGGGAGTGTTGAGGGGAGGGAGTGGTGAGGGGAGGAAGTGAGTGTTGAGGGGAGGGAGTTAGTGTTGAGGGGAGGGAGTGAGTGTCGAGGGAAGGGAGTGAGTGTTGAGGGGAGGGAGTGTTGAGGGGAGGGAGTGGTGAGGGGAGGAAGTGAGTGTTGAGGGGATTGAGTGAGTGTTGAGGAGAGGGAGTGAGTGATGAGGGGACGGAGTGAGTGTTGTGGGACGGGAATGAGTGTTGAGGGGAGGGAGTGAGTGTCGAGGGAAGGGAGTGAGTGTTGAGGGGAGGGAGTGAGTGTTGAGGGGAGGGAGTGAGTGTTGAGGGAAGGGAGTGAGTTTTGAGGGGAGGGAGTGTTGAGGGAAGGGAGTGAGTGTTGAGGGGAGGAAGTGTTGAGTGGAGGGAGTAAATGTTGAGGGGAGGAAGTGTTGAGAGGAGGGAGTGAGTGTTGAGGGAAGGGAGTGAGTGTTGACGGGAGGGAGTGAGTGTCGAGGGGAGGGAGTGAGTGTTGAGGGAAGGGAGTGAGTGTTGAGGGGAGGGAGTGTTGAGGGAAGGGAGTGAGTGTTGAAGGGAGGAAGTGTTAACGGGAGGGAGTGAGTGTTGAGGGAAGGGAGTGAGTGTTGACGGGAGGGAGTGAGTGTCGAGGGGAGGGAGTGAGTGTCGAGGGGAGGGAGTGAGTGTCGAGGGGAGGGAGTGTTTAGGGAAGGGAGTGAGTGTTGAGGGGAGGGAGTGTTGAGAGAAGGGAGTGAGTGTTGATTGGAGGGAGTGTTGAGGGAAGGGAGTGAATGTTGAGGGGAGGGAGTAAGTGTTGAGGGGAGGGAGTGAGTGTTGAGAGAAGGGAGTGAGTGTTGAGGGGAGGGAGTGTTGAGGGAAGGGAGTGAGTGTTGAGGGGAGGGAGTGAGTGTTGAGGGGAGGGAGTGAGTGTTGAGAGAAGGGAGTGAGTGTTGAGGGGAGGGAGTGTTGAGGGAAGGGAGTGAGTGTTGAGGGGAGGGAGTGTTGAGGGGAGGGAGTAAGTGTTGAGGGGAGGGAGTGAGTGTTGAGGGGAGGGAGTGAGAGTCGAGGGGAGGGAGTGAGTGTCGAGGGGAAGGAGTGTTTAGGGAAGGGAGTGAGTGTTGAGGGGAGGGAGTGTTGAGAGAAGGGAGTGAGTGTTGAGGGGAAGGAGTGTTGAGAGAAGGGAGTGAGTGTTGATGGGAGGGAGTGTTGAGGAAAGGGAGTGAATGTTGAGGGGAGGGAGTAAGTGTTGAGGGAAGGGAGTGAGTGTTGAGGGGAGGGAGTGTTGAGGGGAGTGAGAAAGTGTTGAGGGGAGGGAGTGTTGAGGGAAGGGAGTGAATGTTGAGGGGAGGGAGTGTTGAGGGAAGTGAATGAGTGTTGAGTGGAGGGAGTGTTGAGGGAAGGGAGTGAATGTTGAGGGGAGGGAGTAAGTGTTGAGGGAAGGGAGTGTTGAGGGGAGGGAGTGAGTGTTGAGGGGAGGGAGTGTTGAGGGAAGGGAGTGAGTGTTGAGTGGAGGGAGTGTTGAGGGAAGGGAGTGAATGTTGAGGGGAGGGAGTAAGTGTTGAGGGGAGGGAGTGAGTGTTGAGGGGAGGGAGTGTTGAGGGAAGGGAGTGAGTGTTGCGGGAAGGGAGTGTTGAGGGGAATGAGCAAGTGTTGAGGGGAGTGAAGGAGTGTCGAGGGAAAAGAGTGAGTGTTGAGGGGAGGGAGTGAGTGTTGAGGGGAGGGAGTGAGTGTTGAGGGGAGGGAGTGAGTGTTGAAGGGAGGGAGTGTTGAGGGGAGGGAGGGAGTGTTGAGGGAAGGGAGTGAGTGTCGAGGGGAGGGAGTGTTGAGGGAAGGGAGTGAGTGTTGAGGGAAGGGAGTGAGTGTTGAGGGGAGGAAGTGTTGAGGGGAGGGAGTGAGTGTCGAGGGGAGTGAGTGTTGAGGGAAGGGAGTGAGTGTTGAGGGAAGGGAGTGAGTGTTGAGGGGAGGGAGTGTTGAGGGGAGGGAGTGGTGAGGGGAGGAAGTGAGTGTTGAGGGGAGGGAGTGAGTGTTGAGGGGAGGGAGTGAGTGTCGAGGGAAGGGAGTGAGTGTTGAGGGGAGGGAGTGTTGAGGGGAGGGAGTGGTGAGGGGAGGAAGTGAGTGTTGAGGGGAGGGGTGAGTGTCGACGGGAGGGAGTGTTGAGGGAAGGGAGTGAGTGTTGAGGGGAGGGAGTGAGTGCTGCGGGGAGGGAGTGAGTGTTGAGGGGAGGGAGTGAGTGTTGAGGGGAGGGGATGAGTGTTGAGGGGAGGGAGTGAGTGTTGAGGGAAGGGAGTGTTGAGAGGAGGGAGTGAGTGTTGAGGGGAGTGAGTGTTGAGGGGAGGGAATGAGTGTTGAGGGGAGTGAGTGAATGTTGAGGGGGCGTGAGTGAGTGTTGAAGGGAGGGAGTGAGTGTTGAGGGAAGGGAGTGAGTGTTGAAGGGAGGGTGTGTGTTGAGGGGAGGGAGTGATTGTTGAGGGGAGGGAGTGAGTGTTGAGGGAAGGGAGTGAGTGTCGAGGGGAGGGAGTGTTGAGGGAAGGGAGTGAGTGTTGAGGGGAGGGAGTGAGTGTTGAGGGGAGGGAGTGAGTGTTGAGGGGAGTGAGTGTTGAGGGTAGTGAGTGTTGAGGGGAGGGAGTGAGTGTTGAAGGGAGGGAGTGAGTGTTGGAGGGGTGAGTGTTGAGGGGAGGGAGTGTTGAGGGGAGTGAGTGAGTGCTGAGGGAAGGAAGTGATTGTTGAGGGGAGAGAGTGAGTGTTGAGGGGAGGGAGTGAGTGTTGAGGGGAGGAAGTGAGTGGTGAGGGGAGTGAGTGTTGAGGGGAGGGAGTGAGTGTTGAGGGGAGTGAGTGAGTGTTGAGGGGAGCGAGAGTTGAGGGAAGGGAGTGAGTGTTGAGGGGAGGGAGTAAGTGTTGAGGGAAGGAAGTGATTGTTGAGGGGAGAGAGTGAGTGTTGAGGAGAGGGAGTGTTGAGGGGAGTGAGTGTTGAGGGGAGGGAGTGAGTGTTGAGGGTTGGGAGTGAGTGTTGGGGGGAGGGAGTGAGTGTTGAGGGGAGTGAGTGAGTGTTGAGGGGAGAGAGTGAGTGTTGAGGGGGGCAGTGAGTGTTGAGGGGAGTGTGTGTTGAGGGAAGGGAGTGAGTGTTGAGGGGAGGGAGTGTTGATGGGAGGGAGTGAGTGTTGTGGGGAGTGAGTGAGTGAGTGTTGAGGGAAGGGAGTGAGTGTTGAGTGGAGGGTGTGAGTGTTGAGGGAAGGGAGTGAGTGTTGAGTGGAGGGTGTGAGTGTTGAGGGAAGGGAGTGAGTGTTGAGGGAAGGGAGTGAGTGTTGAAGGGAGGGTGTGAGTGTTGAAGGGAGGGTGTGAGTATTGAGGGGAGGGAGTGAGTGTTGAGGGGAGGGAGTGTTGAGGGGAGGGAGTGAGTGTTGAGTTGAGGGAGTGAGTGTCGAGGGGAGGGACTGTTGAGGGAAGGGAGTGAATGTTGAGGGGAGGGAATGAGTGTTGACGGAAGGGAGTGAGTTTTGAGGGGAGGGAGTGTTAAGGGGAGGGAGTGAGTGTCGTGCGGAGGGAGTGAGTGTTGAGGGGTTGAGTGAGTGTTGAGCGGGAGTGAGTGAGTGTTGAGGAGAGTGAGTGAGTGTTGAGGGGATTGAGTGTTGAGGTGAGGGAGTGAGTGTTGAGGGGAGTGAGGGGTGTTGAGGGAGTGAGTGAGTGTTGAGTGGAGTGAGTGAGTGTTGAGGGGAGTGAGTGAGTGTTGAAGGGAGATAGTGAGTGAGTGTTGAGGGGAGTGAGTGAGTGTTGAGGGGAGTGAATGTTGAGGGGAGTGAGTGTTGAGGGGAGTGAGTGTTGAGGGGAGTGAGTGAGTGTTGAGTGGAGGGATAAGTTTCTTCTTTTAAAAATAAGTGTCTTCATTTTCTGATGGATCATATCTTCAGTTATATGTTTGTGACTTTTTTTAATATACAGTATACTACAATTATAGACATACAAGAAATAATAGCTTCAAGCTTAACAAGCAACAAAGTAGGATATTGTGACTCATCGTCGGCATATGGTACCTATATATACTATTAATGTTATTTATTGCTACTGTGAATAATACCTAAAGCTACTATGAATTTTACCCGTAGCTACAATGAAAGTACCTATAGCTACTATGAATGGTACCTATATCTACTATTAACGGTACTTTTTGCTGCTATGAATAATACCTATAGCTACTGTGAAGGGTTCTCATAGCTATAATGAATGGTACCTATAGCTACTATGAATGTCACTTTACCTAATATGAATGGTGCCTATATATAGGCACTATATAAGCTTCTATAGCAGCATTAGGTTATATTCATATTACCTATATTACTTAGGTAATATAGGTAATATGAATATACCTATATACCTATATTATAAGTATATATGAGTATACCTATATACCTATATTATAGGTATATATAAATATACCTATAATAATATTCGTGTTACGTCTGACCTTTTGTAGAAATTGTCCGGATCGACATGCTCCAAATTGTTCAGTATTTTAAAGGTTTCGATGAGATCCGCCCTGGAATACCTGGTTTGTAGTGTTGTCAGCCCTGTGGCCCTCAACCGTTGCTGATACGTGAGATGACTAAACTCTGGAATGATTTTTGTTGCCCGGTGTTGCACCTCCTCCAGAGCAGCCATGGCTTAATGCCATGGCTACACGATTATTACCGTATATTGTGAAGTTGTGTATATTTGTGAAGTTGGTCATACAGACATGTTTTTGATAACTTCATGTGAACAGTTTCCAGAGTATAGACATGGTGTGAAAGAAGACTTTGGCTGGTGGATGTTAGTCTACCAGAGACCTTATGAAAGCTAAAGTGTATAATATTAGAAAGGGTAAAATTACCCTCATATTAAAGACTTCACTTCTATAGTTTCCAGACCCTTGGCTCTATACATTGTAGAGGCAACTGGTATTGTCAAAAACCAAGCGACTGAGGTGTCGGGATATTTGAAAAAGGGTGTTACAATCCAGCCCGTTCTCGCGATTTGCCACTTCGTAAACAATGCAACCGTTCTCTCTAACCAGAAACGTACGAGCCCAATCAACCCACCAATCATATCGAATCCGATACATAGAAAGCGTCAATTTTTCCCCCATGCTTCAATTATTATTAATAGGCCTCATTTTTTAACATATTGGTTGATTCCATTAAGAATGCGGTGTACTAGAAGAGACAAGGGGGTTGTCTGTGATAGGTACGTGGTTAATCAAATTTTTGTGGTCAGTTTTTACTATTTCCAATTTGCTGAACATCTCAGTTTTTTTTTTTTTTTAAAGATTATGCCTTCTATAAGATCTGTGTATCCTTAGCAAAAATTAGTGTACAGATCCTCTGTAGTGTAGTGTAGTGCTAAAAAGTAGTGTTTTGCAGGACTTCTTGGGATTTATGTTATTAAGGCATTTATTAGTTCATTAAACAATGTGGGAGCTTGAATTCCACCTTGTGGAGAGCCTAATTCAAGTAATTTACTGTCACTATGTTGCTGATAAACAATGCTGAGTGCTTTGTCTTGATAATTTAACTTTGTACTCACTCTGTTTTAGTAAACACATACAATATAACTTCCCTGTTGTTGTCAGTATTAAAAGTATTCTTTTTTCATGTCAAGCCAAACTGCATATTTATTCGTTTGATCTCTATGGACGTTGGGAAAGGTTGTGATACAAACTGTATACACTTCCGTTCATTCCCCCCGTCCCATCCCAACTCCTTATCCTGAGCACCTTCCAAGAGCTACATAGTCATAATGGCTTGGCTCTTTCTCGTGATGTATACATTCCACATCATGTGTGAAAGCAAATATATTAGGTGACACAGGCTCTTTAATTATACTCATACAAGTGGTCAATGAGACAAGAACCTCTTTAGGCTGACCCTCAGGATCATGCAGCAAGACTGCATGTTCAGGTGAGAAGTATATGTCATAGGCATATCTATCATACATATTCATGTAATGGACTGTTGGATACACAATGAAGTGTCTGGCTCAACTGATAATTTCCTGACCATTAGGAATGCTTCAGCTGCTGCTGAAGGCTGCATTTTATTTGTTATCATTGTAGAAGGGAGTGTTAGAGCTAGTCTTAGTGAATGCTTTGAGGGAGGGAGTGTTGGGTAGAGGGAGTCTTTGTCGTTGTGAAGAGGGAAGAAGTGTTAGGGAGAAGGGGGGCTGGTGGATGGAGTGGTAAGGTTTTGATGGATCGATGGAGATTTTGATGGAGATTGGTGGATCAATTGAAAAGAGAGCTACATAGAGGGAGATATAGGGAGTGATCTTTGGAGATATACGGCGAGAAGTCCAGAAGATAAAAGTGAGTGTTGAAGGAAGTGATGAGTTCCGTCAGTGAGTCGTGTAGCGAGGTATAGGGAGGGAACAAGCACATTGTGCAGCGCGAGCAAGAGGGAGATTAAGAAGAGGCAGGAGCACGAGAAGGAGTGAGGGAGAAACAGTGATTAAAGATGGAGCTTTGCAGGAGGTCGTGGAATGGAGGCAGGAGAAATATTGATTTCTTTTTAAAGTTGGAATTAGGAGAGAGCGAGATAGAGAGAGCGCGCGCGAGCGAGGGAGAGGAGAGAAAAAGAGAGAGAGCGCGAGGGAGAGAGAGGGGCAGACAAGACAAACAGTGATAAGGTAGAAAACGTGTCTTAAAGAGGTAAACCAGGCGCGAGAGAGTGATGGAGAGAGTGAGAAAATGAGGAAGGGTACGAAGTTGGGAAAAGGATGGAGGACGATTAGAGATGGATGGAGACGGGAAGGGAAAAAATGGGGGAACGTCTTTAGGATGATGGAAACTAGGGAAGGTGATGGAGAGAGAGCTAGTGAGAGAGAGAGGGAGAGAGAGAGGGAGAGAGAACTAGTGAGAGAGAGAGAGGGAGAGAGAGCTAGTGAGAGAGAGAGAGAGCTAGTGAGAGAGAGAGAGGGAGAGAGAACTAGTGAGAGAGAGAGAGGGAGAGAGAGCTAGTGAGAGAGAGAGAGAGGGAGAGAGAGCTAGTGAGAGAGAGAGAGGGAGAGAGAGCTAGTGAGAGAGAGAGAGAGGGAGAGAGAGCTAGTGAGAGAGAGAGAGAGAGGGAGAGAGAACTAGTGAGAGAGAGAGAGCTAGTGAGAGAGAGAGAGGGAGAGAGAGCTAGTGAGAGAGTGCGTGTAACTTACCTTGTTATACTTGACAGGAATGTCCTACAGGTGTTAGGTCCCGTCTCATGACCCTAAACTGACAGGCAAGTGAATAGGTGCCAGAACCTATTGTGATCTGTCATATCTGAATGTAACGCTGTACGTGGAGTCTGGCTCTACCAGCTCATCTTTAATACATACTATCTGTCTACTGTGCTGATACTAGTTCCTTGATTTGCATCTGTCTCTTCCCCCCCCCCCCCCCCGGTCTTGTTTGTGCACCACTCAGGCTTAAATGTCTTGTTGGTCCTGTCTATTTTCCTTAGAATTTTATATGTCGTGATCATGTCTACCCTATTTCTTCTCTTTTTACAGTGACTTGAGGTTTAACTTCTCTAGTCCTCTTCGTTAATCAATCCTCTCAGCTCTGGGACTAGTTTGGCTCTGAACTTTCTTGAGCTTCTTTTTTGTGTCTATTGAAACATATCCTCTACGCTGATGCCTCAGGTTCTATCATTGGTCTAATATATGTGGTACAGAAAGCCTGGAACGTTGCCCTTTTCAAAATTGTAAAAGACTTTATTTTATTAGCCAACCTTGCATATGCAGCTGATGGACGTTTAAGGCTTCTGGTGACAAAGTTAACTATTAAAAAGAAATGAGATATTTTCTGTTAACTGTAATTACTTGAAAAGAACATAATATTTTTACCTACAGTTGAATTAATCTACATAGGTGGTGAAGAGGACAGGTTAAGTGGTTACCAGTGAGTAAGTTATTTAATTATTATTACATTTAACAATATAGGTTCAACATGTCTCCATGACTAGACGAAGTATTTCCTAGGATCCTTAGCGAATGCAAAGATAAGTTTAGTGATTCCTCGTCTTGCATGTCGCTATAGATGAGCACAACACCGGAGTCATGGAGGGTTGCTAAGGTGGTGTCTATTTTTTGAAAAGGTAGATAGATCACTTGCGATTAACTATCAGCCATTTAGCTTAATATTTATTGCGGGAAAATTGATTGAATCAATAATCACAAAAATAATTCGTTTACATCTTGTACACGAAATCAATTAATAAGGCTCCAGATCACGACAAGACCATTTAAAGATTTTTATAATGAACAAAAGATGGGTAGATGCAGTTTGATGCAAACAAACAAATGTAAGGTGACCCCATTTAATAATATTAATAAGAGTTAACAGATATCAGCTGGACAACGTAGAAAGGGAAAAAATCTGAATGCGAACAATATCTGGGATTTATGATGTGTAGGGATCATAAGTTATAAAAAATATGCATAAAAGTATGGAATATGGTAAATAAGAAACCGGGATTTATATCTGAAACATTAACACTTCTGATGCTTCCAGATATAAATATAATTTCATCTAATTTCATTTATAGAAATGTATTATCGACGACATGATGATGAAGGATCAAAAACACATGTTATTTTGAAGTTTATTTAAAGAACTAAAATACAGTACGTGTTTCGCACTTTCCCGAGTGCTTCATCAAGGTCTGAGTATATTACATGAACAGGACGTTGAGATGTAAGTCCTGTTCATATTTTATACTCAGACCTTGGTAAAGCTCTCGGGAGAATGCGCAAGACTCGGTGTATTTAACTTCTTTACATAAACTACATAGTAACATGAGTTTGTTTTATCCTAAGGCAACCAATGTTATTCTAAAGCTTTTAATATCAGTATTATAGAATATAAATAAATTCAGAGAGTTAATCGTAGTAGTTAGAAACCCACATATAAAGAGAAATTAAGAAAGCTAATTTACATTATTTAAAAAAAGCGAAGAATTCATATGATTAAATTATAACAGTAAAGGAATGTGTATAACAAAGAGGTTATTAAACTATGTTTTAAATATATGAACACAAAATAGAGCACGAAACTATATATATTTAGATTCACTAAAGACCTTGTAAATAAAGGCTTGAAAATTGGGTTGTTGATTTTATGGATCAAGTTACCGGGCAACATAATAGGATATAGCTGGCTTGTTTTAGGAGAAGTTAGACATATGTACGAATGAGTTTATTATGTATAGAAACGAGCTGATGGGGATGAGCCAACAGGCTGTCTGCTGTTTATTTTATACTTATATTCTTATATTGGGTGTAATGTCAATACCAAAGTTTTTGTCTTTGAAGAATTTCCAACAAATTTCCTTTCCCACATGACACCTTGTATCAGATTTTTCGTTCCCAACACCCAGCTTAAATACTTTGCACTTGCTTGAATTGATCTCTAGTAGCCACTTGCTGGACCATTTTTTAAATTCTGTCGGGTCATTTAGCAGTTTCTTGCAGTTTTTCATCGCATTTTTTCCTTATCCTATTTCCTGCATTTACACAAAATATAAATAGGATTGGCCTTAGTACCCAGCCCTGCGGGACCCCACACTATGGTCTCTCCTCTCACACACACTTACTGTCACCTGTTGCCAAGGCTCTATACCACCCACTGGATCACCTTCCATGTTATTGTTGCCTGTTCCTCCATTCTTTGGTGTGTATTTACTATTCGTTTTACGATTTGAGCCTGTAGGGTTGAGCATTTAGCTCTTGGGCCCCGCCTTTCTAACCGTCGGTTGTCTTGATTTAATTTCGGACTTGGTTGACTTGGTTCGGACTCTTTATCTAATTTTACCTATTATATCGATTACATATATTTCTCTAACTCACACACACACACACACACACACACACACACACACACACACACACACAGCTACGAGGGATGGGGTATGAGGAGCGCCTGAGGGAACTGTGCCTTACGACACTAGAAAGAAGAAGGGAGAGGGGGGACATGATAGGAACGTATAAGATACTCAGAGGGATTGACAGAGTGGACATAGACGAAATGTTCACACGGAATAGTAACAGAACGAGGGGACATGGATGGAAGCTTGAAACTCAGATGAGTCACAGAGATGTTAGGAAGTTTTCTTTTAGCGTGAGAGTAGTGGGAAAATGGAATGCACTTCAGGAACAGGTTGCGGAAGCAAATACTATTCATAATTTTAAAACCAGGTATGATAGGGAAATGGGACAGGAGTCATTGCTGTAAACAACCGATGCTCGAAAGGCGGGATCCAAGAGTCAATGCTCGATCCTGCAGACACAACTAGGTGAGTACAACTAGGTGAGTACACACACACACACACACACACACACACACACACACACACACACACACACACACACACACACACACACACACACACACACATGCCCGGGATGTAGCCAGCAGGAGCTGTCTAGCTCCTTGGTACCTATTTACTGCTAGGTAACAGAGGCATCAGGGCGAAGGAAACTCTGCCCATCTGTTTCCGCCGGCTGCGGGGATCAAACCCCATGCCCTAGGTCCACGAGTCTAGACGCTGTCCATTCAGCCACCAGCCCCACGATGTGTGTGTGTGTGTGTGTACTCACCTAGTTGTACTCACCTAGTTGTGCTTGCGGGGGTTGAGCTCTGGCTCTTTGGTCCCGCCTCTCAACTGTCAATCAACAGGTGTACAGGTTCCTGAGCCTATTGGGCTCTATCATATCTACACTTGAAACTGTGTATGGAGTCAGCCTCCACCACATCACTTCCTAATGCATTCCATTTGTCAACCACTCTGACACTAAAAAAGTTCTTTCTAATATCTCTGTGGCTCATTTGGGCACTCAGTTTCCACCTGTGTCCCCTAGTGCGTGTGCCCCTTGTGTTAAAAAGTCTGTCTTTATCTACCCTATCAATTCCTCTGAGAATCTTGTATGTAGTGATCATGTCTCCTCTAACTCTTCTGTCTCCCAGTGACGTGAGGTTTAATTCCCGTAGTCTCTCCTCGTAGCTCATACCCAGAGCTACGCGTGTGTGTGTATGTGTGTGTGTGTGTGTGTGTGTGTGTGTTTGTGTGTGTGTGTGTGTGTGTGTGTTTGTGTGTGTTTGTGTGTGTGTGTGTGTGTGTGTGTGTGTGTGTGTGTGTGTGTGTGTGTGTGTGTGTGTGTGTGTGTGTGTGTGTGTGTGTGTTTGTGTGTGTGTGTGTGTGTGTGTGTGTGTGTAACACACTTAAGCAAAACAAAGACTGCAGTTAAGCATAAAATAAGAATTCATTTACCACGAAGTGAGAGGCAATAGCCTTTATATTTTAATGCTGTAAGCAAGGCTTTAATTAACATGCAGTCATATGTACTCAGTAGACTTAACGAGAGTTGGATTATAGCTCGAGTGTAAATATAGCCGTACAGGTGCTTGGAGAGACTGGGCTCCAACACCTCAACTAATTTGAGATGATATAATTTACATTCTGATCCCTTGGGTTCTATCGTATATACTTTTGAATCCATATAGGTTGTGGAGATTATATTTAATTGCTATATTCCAGAGTTCAATAAAGTTCCTCATTACTTGGATAGTGAGAAAGGGTTGTATAATATTCTTGTGACTCGCTGACATGTTTAGTTATATCTCTTTGCCTTTCGTTCTTTATCCTTCCTTTACTAAGTCTCTCGCCAGTTCCACTTAGAATTGTTTACGTCATGATAATATCTCAGATGTGTCTTGTCTCCTTTCTCCAGCGGCCATTATCTTTAATTTATACTGGAGCCACTTCTTGTAGATTGTCCCGTTAGATCTTGTAGTTCCCTGCGGCCTCCAGCATTACTTATGCTTCCCAGTAGTTATATTATTGCTATATCTTGTGAGTGCACACGTGTGTGTACTCACCTAATTGTACTCACCTAATTATGCTTGCGGGGGTTGAGCTCTGGCTCTTTGGTCCCGCCTCTCAACCGTCAATCAACTGGTGTACAGATTCCTGAGCCTATTGGGCTCTATCATATCTACATTTGAAACTGTGTATGGAGTCAGCCTCCACCACATCACTTCCTAATGCATTCCATTTACTAACTACTCTGACACTGAAAAAGTTCTTTCTAACGTCTCTGTGGCTCATTTGGGTACTCAGCTTCCACCTGTGTCCCCTTGTTCGCGTCCCACCAGTGTTGAATAGTTCATCCTTGTTTACCCGGTCGATTCCCCTGAGGATTTTGTAGGTTGTGATCATGTCCCCCCTTACTCTTCTGTCTTCCAGTGTCGTGAGGTGCATTTCCCGCAGCCTTTCCTCATAACTCATGCCTCTTAGTTCTGGGACTAGTCTAGTAGCATACCTTTGGACTTTTTCCAGCTTCGTCTTGTGCTTGACAAGGTACGGGCTCCATGCTGGGGCCGCATACTCCAGGATTGGTCTTACATATGTGGTGTACAAGATTCTGAATGATTCCTTACACAGGTTCCTGAACGCCGTTCTGATGTTAGCCAGCCTCGCATATGCCGCAGACGTTATTCTCTTTATGTGGGCTTCAGGAGACAGGTTTGGTGTGATATCAACTCCTAGATCTTTCTCTCTCTCTGTTTCATTAAGTACTTCATCTCCTATTCTGTATCCTGTGCCTGGCCTCCTGTTTCCACTTCCTAGTTTCATTACTTTGCATTTACTCGGGTTGAACTTCAACAGCCATTTGTTGGACCATTCACTCAGTCTATCCAGGTCATCTTGTAGCCTCCTACTATCATCCTCTGTTTCAATCCTCCTCATAATTTTTGCATCGTCGGCAAACATTGAGAGGAACGAATCTATACCCTCTGGGAGATCATTTACATATACCAGAAACAGTATAGGTCCAAGGACTGACCCCTGCGGGACTCCACTTGTGACGTCTCGCCAATCTGAGACCTCACCCCTCACACAGACTCGTTGTCTCCTGTTGCTTAGGTATTCCTCTATCCACCGGAGTACCTTCCCTCTCACTCCAGCCTGCATCTCCAACTTTCGCACTAGCCTCTTGTGTGGCACTGTATCAAAGGCTTTCTGACAATCCAAAAATATGCAGTCTGCCCACCCTTCTCTTTCTTGCCTTATTTTTGTTGCCTGGTCGTAGAATTCAAGTAACCCTGTGAGGCAGGACCTGCCATCCCTGAACCCATGTTGATGCTGTGTTACAAAGTTCCTTCGCTCCAGATGCTCCACTAGTTTTTTTCGCACAATCTTCTCCATCAGCTTGCATGGTATGCAGGTTAGGGACACTGGCCTGTAGTTCAGTGCCTCCTGTCTATCCCCTTTCTTGTATATCGGGACTACGTTAGCTGCTTTCCAAATATCTGGCAGTTCCCCTGTTGCCAGTGATTTGTTATACACTATGGAGAGTGGTAGGCTCAGTTCTCTTGCTCCTTCCTTTAGAACCCAAGGGGAGATTCCATCTGGGCCTATAGCCTTTGTCACGTCCAACTCTAGTAAACACCGTGTGTGTGTGTGTGTGTGTGTGTGTGTGTGTGTGTGTGTGTGTGTGTGTGTGTGTGTGTGTGTGTGTTTGTGTGTGTGTGTGTGTGTGTGTGTGTGTGTGTGTGTGTGTGTGTGTGTGTGTACATACCTATTTGTAATTACCTAGTTGTGCTTGCGGAGGTTGAGCTCTGGCTCTTTGGTCCCCCCCTTTCAACGGTCAATCAACTAATGTACAGATTCCTGAGCTTATTGGGCCCTATCATATCTACACTTAGAGCTGTGTCTGGAGTCAGCCTCCACCACATCACTTCCTAATGCATTCCATTTGTCTACTACTCTGACACTGAAAAAATTCTTTCTAACGTCTCTATGGCACATTTGGGCACTCAATTTCCACCTGTGTCCCCTAGTGCGTGTGTCCCTTGTGTTAAATAGTCTGTCCTTATGTACCCTATCAATTCCTCTGAGAATCTTGTATGTGGTGATCATGTCCCCTCTAACTCTTCTGTCTCCCCGTGACGTGAGGTTTAATTCCCGTAGTCTCTCCTCCTAGCTCATACCCCTCAGTTCGGGTACTAGTCTGGTGGCAAACCTTTGAACCTTTTCCAGTTTTGTCTTATGCTTGACTAGATATGGACTCCATGCTGGAGCCGCATACTCCAGGATTGGGGTATTGTGTGTGTTTGTGTGTGATCCTTCAAGCAACTGTTGCAGAGATTACCAGCGCCCCCCCCCCCCACTTTATTTATCGTTAATTCATATTATAATACACTTACTTAGATTATATCCACCACGTTCAATACAGTACTGACTGCCTAAGTAGGTGGGATCACTGGTCCTTCCACCCGTGTTCATTCCCGTACCTCATTGTTCACATTCCCTGCCCCCCCCCCCCCCCGTGCTATCTAGTCATACTGGCCTAGCGCTTTCTGCTCTTAATTACCGTACCTCTTGCGGCTCATTAGGTGCTAAGGCCCTCCACGGCCAATCCTTGTCTGTCGTCTTTTCATGGATATTTTGTATGTCGTTACCATGTGTGTGTGCGCGCTATTGCCTCTGGTATTCTCCACTCGTTTTGTACATTCGTTTTATTTGTAATTTTATTGTGTAATATTTTGAACAGAGAAAGACAAAAATATATGTGAGAGTGCAGAGGAAGAGGAAGAGGGAGAGAGAAAGAGAAGAGAAAGGGGGAGAAATAAATAAATAAATAGAGAATAGGTAAGGAGAGATAAAGATAAAAGGGGGGAGTGTAAATAGGGAAAGGGAAAGAGAAAGGGAGAGAGTGAAAGGAAAATGAGAACGTATAAGGGAAGAGAGGGACAGCAACGGAACAGGGGGAGAAAGGGAGAGAGAGAGAGAGAGAGAGAGAGAGAGAGAGAGAGAGAGAGAGAGAGAGAGAGAGAGAGAGAGAGAGAGAGAGAGAGAGAGAGAGAGAGAGAAATTGAAAGCTTTTTTAATTATTCATATCCGCCTGTATATAGCTCGAACCATTTTCTGGCGATTCCTTTGTGTTTCGTTCACAGCAAAATAAAAAGCAAAAAACGCTATTAATTAGTCATTTTTCGTAATCCATATCAGACGCTTATTCAGTTCTGTATATTTTACTTATTTCCTCGTCAACAAGAACGTAAGTGGTGAAATAATCATACAATGAGGCAACTTTATATATGTATAAAGTAGATGTATACACTAGTTATGTATATATGTATGCAGTAGTTTTATCTCTGTAAATTTGTTCTTGTTATTTTCGTCATAATTATTTTTTGTTGGGTTATCTTATATCTTTTAACTAATAAGATTAGATTCGTGTGGTTTGAAATGATGTGATATTGGCGTTTGTGCTCCTGCCTCTGGGCAGCTGGTGCTGCGTTGGGCAGAATCTAATTGGGTTGTTTGGGTATGTTGAATTGTTTACGGTCAGCCCGTCGGAGTTGTCTTTGGCTGTCCCGCGAGTCTTGATTGTTAACCTGTGTCTGCGTGCGAGTGAAGCAGTCAGAGTGACGCTCCTGTTCTTTGTTATGCTATTCTCACGTACACTAGATATTCACTAGCACTTTCTATTTTCATATACACGAGAAATACACCAGTACTTTCTATTTTCTCATACACTAGATATACACCAGTTCTTTCTATTTTCATATACACTAGAAATACACTAGCACTTTCTATTTTCACATACACCAGAAATACACTAGCACTTTCTATTTTCACATACACCAGAAATACACTAGCACTTTCTATTTTCACATACACCAGAAATACACTAGCACTTTCTATTTTCACATACACCAGAAATACACCAGTACTTTCTATTTTCACATACACTAGATATACACCAGTACTTTCTATTTTCTCATTCACTAGATATACACCAGTACTTTCTATTTTCACATACACTAGATATTCACTAGCACTTTCTATTTTCACATACACTAGAGATACACTAGTACTTTCTATTTTCACATACTCTAGAGTTTATTTGTAGCATTACTGCTGGGTAAACTAGTGCGACCATTCATTCCTTCCCGAGTTTGGTTAAGGAACGAGAGAGATACTTAGACTTTATTTGCAATATTATCGAGGTTTCTGTTCAAAGTGAATCTCGACTGAAATCTGATTCTAGAAATTAACTTATTTAATGAGATTATTACTAGTTTTTAATTGGGAATTAACTTTATTTTAGATTAAATTACAAACACGTTAAGTGCAGAATGATGCTGAAGTCAGATGTGTGCGTCATTTGATCTATTAACTGTATCTTCGTGCTGAGACAAAATGTTCTGATTATGGGTCATCCTGGGAATGAATGATTGCTGATGGAGTGATTTTTTTTTTTTTAGGCCTACACAGCATGAGGCTGTGTAGCTGAAGTTGATGGCTGAGCGCCTTATGTTGATGCCAAATCACTTATTATCCACAAAATTGGATTTCAAATCACTGGTCATATAAATAACAAAGTCTGCTGATGTACTAACCAGTCGAACCAGAATTGGGTTAAACATGGACTCCCCTTCTCGCACCACACTGTACCTTTTCCAGAATTTGGATAAATGATCAGAGGCATGCCATACAGGAGAGCAGTGTTTACCCAAGATGGAAACAAACCAATGTTGCATATAACGTTTTGCAACCACTGATGTCGAGAAGATATGAGATGCACCTTGTGGCTGTATGTTTCCTCCCTGCCTTTCATACCAAGGCTCGACACGTGGCCTTCCCTGCTGACTGAAAAATCAGACTTCACGCCCAAGATTTCAACTTTACAGTACCTTTTATTATACCAGTCACCGTATTATACCAGTCACCGTATTATACCAGTCACCGTATTATACCAGTCACCGTATTATACCAGTCACCGCTACACTATCATCCTGTCTATCATGCTCCCTCGTGTCTTCTCAGCTTCAGTGGTATTCTACCATCGCCTAACCAAGTAAATATTTGTATTAGCACAACAGTAATAGCATCACAGAAATAGTGATAGTGTTAGAGGTATAGTAATTATATTTGAGTAATAATATCATTAGAGTAATGGTGGTGATAATATCATTAAAGGCAGGAGAAAGCTAAATTTTGTCACTTTCGTATTCGTGTACCGCGGACAATGCAACAACAATGGCTCCAGTTGCAATTGACATTCAATGTGTTCCCGAGTGCTGTTTCGTGTTCCCTGATCTAGAGATGAGAATGCTCTTCATTTAGGAAACCGGAAATGGTGATGCTCACGGCTTTTTGGAGCAGCCACGTTGCTTTGTTCCGTACGCGCACGCGCGTGAGTTTGTGTGTATATATGTAGGCTTTCGTTTAGACATGAATCATTGATAAGACAGAGAGGGTGAGATTATTGATGTGACAGTATTAGGAAGGTAACACTGTATTACACTGTATTATACTGTATTATACTGTACCATCATGGTGACCCGGACAGAACATCCAACAGACTGCCTCAGCTATCATCAAAACATAGGGAGTGAAGAGGCTGCAGTGAAACTGTTGGGCATTGAGACAACTGACTTCATCTCACTCTGTTATATGTGCCGTTGATCCGGCTAAATTGTATGCCTTTCTACTGTCTTTGAAAATGTTGACAAGGTCAATGAAACACAATTCTCATTGTCAGGTCATATTAGAACTGTAAACTGAACGTTATATATATATATATATAAATATATATATATATATATATATATATATATATATATATATATAGATATATATATATATATATATATATATATATATATATATATATATATATATATATATATATATATATATATGTGTGTGTGTGTGTGTGTGTGTGTGTGTGTGTGTGTGTGTGTGTGTGTGTGTGTGTGTGTGTGTGTGTGTGTGTATGTGTGTGTGTGTATGTGTGTGTGTGTATTCACCTAGCTGTGCGTACGTGGGTTGAGCTCTACTCTTTCGGCCCGCCTCTCAACTGTTACTAATAACTAAATAATTCCCCCCCACCACCACACTCTCACACACAGAAAGCAGCCCGTACCAGCTGTCTAACTCCCAGGTATCTATTTACTGCTAGGTAACAGGGGCATCAGGTTCAAAGAAACTCTGCCCATTTGTCTCTGCCTAGTCCGGGAATCGAACCCGGGCCACAGGATTACGAGTCCCGCGCGCTATCCACTCAACTAACAGACCCCTATATATATGTATGTGTGTGTGTGTGTCATATATATGTGACAGGGTGTTTTCTGTGTGATTTATAGCTGTGTTTGGAACGTATCCATGACTATGAACGTCCCTGACAAGAGGTTCGTGTACACATACATGTGTGTTGGTCCTGGAGGTGCATGTATTACACTACACAATACCTGCTATACAAATAGCATAGCATCTCCACAATTACTAAATATTGTTATTGTTTATCATTGATAAACAAAATTAACAATATATATATATATATATATATATATATATATATATATATACGGTTTTATAACTTCATATTAGCGACATATATGACATAAAAATATTGTGATTTTCTTGTGTGTGGCTCAAATGAACAGTGCCATTTTGGAACTGTTATATTGTTATATATTGTTATATCGTTATATAATATACATATATTGTTAACAAATTTTTTGCGACATCAAAATACTAAATATGAATGTTGTTTATTGTGTGTGTTCTCTATGCTTTGTTTATGCAAAGTTATTTGTTTACCTTGAGCTTACATTGTGCCTTTCACCATAGTTGTGTTTATGTTTTTTTAAAGCAGGTTAGGAAGACCTCCAGAACTGAAAATTTAACAAACAAACAAAAACAGAATATCTACAGTTTTTGAGGTATCTCTGGCAGTTTTTTTTTATCAACGTTCGTGTATGTTTTGTCCCAATACAGGTTACAGTTGTGTTTTGTTTTTTGGGGGAAACTGGTTGTAAACCGTTGAAAGGGTCATCTTCCATGGTAAACTAGTAGGGTATGGGTTACCCATTAGTCAGAAGTTGTCCTGTAAAGAGACTATGTAAAGAGAGAGAGAGAGAGAGAGAGAGAGAGAGAGAGAGAGAGAGAGAGAGAGAGAGAGAGAGAGAGAGTGAGAGAGAGAGAGAGAGAGAGAGAGAGAGAGAGAGAGAGAGAGAGAGAGAGAGAGAGAGAGAGAGAGAGAGAGAGAGAGAGTGAGAGAGAGAGAGAGAGAGAGAGAGAGAGAGAGAGAGAGAGAGAGAGAGAGAGAGAGAGAGAGAGAGAGAGAGTGAGAGAGAGAGAGAGAGAGAGAGAGAGAGAGAGAGAGAGAGAGAGAGAGAGAGAGAGAGAGAGAGAGAGAGAGAGAGAGAGAGAGAGAGAGAGAGAGAGAGAGAGAGAGAGAGAGAGAGAGAGAGAGAGAGAGAGAGAGAGAGAGAGAGAGAGAGGGAGGGAGAGAGATTGTCTGTGTGAGCCGTCCCTGATGAATATGTTGATATCAACCAGTGTATAGATTTGCATATAGTTGTGCCAGTGGACACAATTATATATGCTCTTGTATACATTATTTCCATATTTATCATCCAGCCTTACACTCAAGTACACACACACACACACACACACACACACACACACACACACACACACACACACACACACACACACACACACACACACACACACACATCAAACACTAACAACAGAACCATGCTGTATAAACTCCCCAGTCTCCCAACATCCTCCAAATAAAAGATCTTGAAGAAAAAATCAATCCCGGGGTCTTGCGACACTTCAATACCTCAACCAGAGGACGACAATAGCGGTCCGGGAGCCGGCCGGGGGACATTTTGTCCTCTTTGAGGTCACTGCCTGATCCCAGAGCCCCCATTTTATTTCTCTATTATTCCAAAATATTAACAAAAAATATATATATGTCTATAATATATTGCTAAACTCTTACATTCGTTTCTTAATTATATAAAGATAACAGATTATAACTTAGATTTGAAAATGTTAATGAAGATGTGCAAGAACTGAATTTGATAACTTCATAGAAAACGTGCGAAAAATAGAGTAAAGAAAGAAAACGGCTGACAAGAAACACTGGAGACACAGGCTGATGTTGTCTGCTCTTCGTGCGGGACAAAAAATGAAAAGAATACTTTCATAGTTCTGACAAGAGGGTAATAACGAGCTCGTTGGGCCGGATTGCTGTTAGGGGGAGGCAGGCGTTAAGGGGTGTATGATACCCCTGTCCTCCCACACACCGCTACGTGTCGGCATTGTTTAAGTCTTTGTGGGAGAGTAGACTTGTTTTGGTCTTAGTACCATCTCTAACCACCTCCCTCAGCGTCTGGCCCAAGACTTGGCTGGTCTTCGTGGGAAGTGTTGCTCCAAGTTACCTTTAGAGTTGGGGAAAGGGCAAAAGAAAGATGGTTGTTTGTGGCTTATTGTAATCTATTGTGTGTGTGGATTATTAGAGCCTTTTGTGTGTGTGTTTGAAGTAGTATATCCTAGTTTGTATGCACAGTATTAAAGCCTATTGCTCTGATAGACGGGGATGGTGAGGAGGCAGTTGGTAATCAAAGGAAAAATACTGAGTGGTATCTGATCTGATCTCATGTATAATTCTACGTAATTTTGACGTCTTCAACCACTGCGTCAAAAATTCCAGTGCTCTAGGTAAATTAGTAGCATCGCAAAATTCATATTTCCTCTAAATAATGGCCATTAGTTAGGTCGATTTCCTAGGTTAAAATGCATTTGGTTAGACAACAATCGCTTGAAATTTGACGTTTGTCAAATTATGAGAACGGACTTACCAGAGACAGTTAAATAATGAATAAGCCGTAATAGATCTTATTCATTATTTTTAGGAAACTGAGAAAAGGAGGAGAGTTAATGCCTGATTACACCATGAATTAAATTGGGTTAAGCAATATCTGTACTCAACCAAATTTCATTCACGGTGAAGTCTACGGAGGCACGGGAAGGGGGGGGGGGGAGGGGGTACGAGCGAGAACCAGTTCCCCATTTCCATATATCCAATGAATTCAAAACATGGGGGAAGAGCGCGGCATATGTATATATGTGTGTGTGCATGTATTCGGTTTTGTTTTCATAACAAAAGCACATATGTGTGTGTGTGTGTGTGTGTGTGTGTGTGTGTGTGTGTGTGTGTGTGTGTGTGTGTGTGTGTGTGTGTGTGTGTGTGAGTGTGTGTGCGTATGTGTGTGTGTGTGTGTGTGTGTGTGTGTGTGTGTGTGTGTGTGTGTGTGTGTGTGTACTCATCTAGTTGTACTCACCTAGTTGTGTTTGCGGGGGTTGAGCTCTGGCTCTTTAGTCCCGCCTCTCAACCGTCAATCAACAGGTGTACAGATTCCTGAGCCTATCGGGCTCTATCATATCTACACTTGAAACTGTGTATGGAGTCAGCCTCCACCACATCACCCCCTAATGCATTCCATTTGTCAACCACTCAAACACTAAAAAAGTTCTTTCTAATATCTCTATGGCTCATTTGGGCACTCAGTTTCCACCTGTGTCCCCTTGTGGGTGTTCCCCTTGTGTTAAATAGACTGTCTTTATCTACCCTATCAATTCCCTTCAGAATCTTGAATGTGGTGATCATGTCCCCCCTAACTCTTCTGTCTTCCAGCGAAGTGAGGTTTAATTCCCGTAGTCTCTCCTCGTAGCTCATACCTCTCAGCTCGGGTACTAGTCTGGTGGCAAACCTTTGAACCTTTTCCAACCTTTGTGTACTCACCTAATTGTACTCACCTAATTGTGCTTGCGGGGGTTGAGCTCTGGCTCCGTATGTGTGTGTGTGTGTGTGTGTGTGTGTGTGTGTGTGTGTGTGTGTGTGTGTGTGTGTGTGTGTGTGTGTGTGTGTGTGTGTGTGTGTGTGTGTGTTTTATCCTCGGATCTATTCTAAAGTAACCGAGTACACACCTGGAACACATGACGCCAGTGTGAACATTTACGGTACACATGGCTAACATTAAACATTCTTAGGCCAGGGAAAACATGGTAATATCAGACAAACATTTAAACATTCATGGCAAACATCAAACATTCATGGTTTACATGGAAGGCAACATTCACGGTATACATGGCCAGCAACAAACATTCATGGTATACATGGCAAGCTACAAACATTCATGGTATACATGGCCAGCAACAAACATTCATGGTATACATGGCAAGCTACAAACATTCATGGTATACATGGCAAGCTACAAACATTCATGGTATACATGGCAAGCTACAAACATTCATCGTATACATGGCCAACAACAAACATTCATGGTATACATGGCCAGCAACAAAAATTCATGGTATACATGGCAAGCTACAAACATTCATCGTATACATGGCCAACAAACATTCATGGTATACATGGTCAGCAACAAACATTCATGGTATACATGGTCAGCAACAAAAATTCATGGTATACATGGCAAGCTACAAACATTCATCGTATACATGGCCAACAAACATTCATGGTATACATGGTCAGCAACAAAAATTCATGGTATACATGGCAAGCTACAAACATTCATCGTATACATGGCCAGCAACAAACATTCATGGTATACATTACCAGCAACAAACATTCATGGTATACATTACCAGCAACAAACATTCATGGTATACATTACCAGTAACAAACATTCATGGTATACATGGCCAGCAACAAACATTCATGGTATACATGGCCAGCAACAAACATTCATGGTGTACATGGCCAGCAACAAACATTCATGGTATACATGGCCAGCAACAAACATTCATGGTATACATGGCAAGCTACAAACATTCATCGTATACATGGCCAACAAACATTCATGGTATACATGGTCAGCAACAAAAATTCATGGTATACATGGTCAGCAACAAACATTCATGGTATACATGACCAGCAACAAACATTCATGGTATACATGGTCAGCAACAAAAATTCATGGTATACATGGCAAGCTACAAACATTCATCGTATACATGGCCAACAAACATTCATGGTATACATGGTCAGCAACAAAAATTCATGGTATACATGGCAAGCTACAAACATTCATCGTATACATGGCCAACAAACATTCATGGTATACATGGTCAGCAACAAACATTCATGGTATACATGGTCAGCAACAAAAATTCATGGTATACATGGCAAGCTACAAACATTCATCGTATACATGGCCAACAAACATTCATGGTATACATGGTCAGCAACAAAAATTCATGGTATACATGGCAAGCTACAAACATTCATCGAATACATAGCCAGCAACAAACATTCATGGTATACATTACCAGCAACAAACATTCATGGTATACATTACCAGCAACAAACATTCATGGTATACATGGCCAGCAACAAACATTCATGGTATACATGGCCAGCAACAAACATTCATGGTATACATGGCCAGCAACAAACATTCACGGTATACATGGCCAGCAATAAACATTCATGGTATACATGGCCAGCAACAAACATTCATGGTATACATGGCCAGCAACAAACATTCATGGTATACATGGCAAGCAACAAACATTCATGGTATACATGGCCAGCAACAAACATTCATGGTATACATGGCCAGCAACAAACATTCACGGTATACATGGTCAGCATCAAACATTCATGGTATACATGGCCAGCAACAAACATTCACGGTATACATGGCCAGCAACAAACATTCATGGTATACATGGCCAACAAACATTCACGGTATACATGGCCAGCAACAAACATTCATGGTATACATGGCCAGCAACAAACATTCATGGTATACATGTCACAGTTCGTGCATTATTGCTATAGATAATTTTCTTTTGCTATCCATTAAAGTTTTGAAGTACCATTACGTTTCGCAATAATATAATCGTATTATATAAAGAATTTTAAGAATATGGGGAATATAGGTTATAGGATATAGGGCTAATAAATGCTTTTGGCAAAATAGAATTTCGAAGGATATTTATTGGTCTATTAATTTAGTGCCACAACCAAACCCAGATCCATATATTATCCTTCTATTAAAATCAATTATAATATGCTATTTATACAGGAATTATTGTATTCCAATTCAAAACAATTAAAACTGGATCTTATTTCCATTATCACAAATTTAGTTTTAAATTCCAACTCCAGACCATTGTAAAAAAAAAGGTTTCCAATATATATATATATATATATATATATATATATATATATATATATATATATATATATATATATATATATATATATATATATATATATATATATATGTCGTACCTAGTAGCCAGAACGCACTTCTCAGCCTACAATGCAAGGCCCGATTTGCCTAATAAGCCAAGTTTTCTTGAATTAATATATTTTCTCTAATTTTTTTCTTATGAAATGATAAAGCTACCCATTTCATTATATATGAGGTCAATTTGTTTTTATTGGAGTTAAAATTAACGTAGATATATGACCGAACCTAACCAACCCTACCTAACCTAACCTAACCGATCTTTATAGGTTAGGTTAGGTTAGGTTAGGTAGCCGAAAACGTCAGGTTAGGTTAGGTTAGGTAGGTTAGGTAGTCGAAAAACAATTAATTCATGAAAACTTGGCTTATTAGGCAAATCGGGCCATGTATAGTAGGCTGAGAAGTGCGTTCTGGCTACTAGGTACGACATATATATATATATATATATATATATATATATATATATATATATATATATATATATATATATATATATATATATATACAACTTTAGAACACTTTCCCACCAGGAGACTCGAACCCTAGCCAGCACAGAAGCCTTCCAGCAACTGGCATAACAGGTACGCCTTAACCCTCTGCACCACCGCTCAGACCCTTAAAAGAGATGGTAATTTCGGAGTATTTAAATCCCCCAAAGATCAACACCTCCCAAGAGCACCAGAGCAAGTGAGGGGTCATTTAGACGTTAATTTCATCAAGTCCCTGTTAATATGGGAAGACACAGTGTCTCTGCTTAAGGCACAACTCTCCTAAACACGAGAGTTAAGTATACAACTTTAGAACACTTTCCCACCAGGAGACTCGAACCCTAGCCAGCACAGAAGCCTTCCAGCAACTGGCATAACAGGTACGCCTTAACCCTCTGCACCACCGCTCAGACCCTTAAAAGAGATGGTAATTTCGGAGTATTTAAATCCCCCAAAGATCAACACCTCCCAAGAGCACCAGAGCAAGTGAGGGGTCATTTAGACGTTAATTTCATCAAGTCCCTGTTAATATGGGAAGACACAGTGTCTCTGCTTAAGGCACAACTCTCCTAAACACGAGAGTTAAGTATACAACTTTAGAACACTTTCCCACCAGGAGACTCGAACCCAAGCCAGCACAGAAGCCTTCCAGCAACTGGCATAACAGGTACGCCTTAACCCTCTGCACCACCGCTCAGACCCTTAAAAGAGATGGTAATTTCGGAGTATTTAAATCCCCCAAAGATCAACACCTCCCAAGAGCACCAGAGCAAGTGAGGGGTCATTTAGACGTTAATTTCATCAAGTCCCTGTTAATATGGGAAGACACAGTGTCTCTGCTTAAGGCACAACTCTCCTAAACACGAGAGTTAAGTATACAACTTTAGAACACTTTCCCACCAGGAGACTCGAACCCTAGCCAGCACAGAAGCCTTCCAGCAACTGGCATAACAGGTACGCCTTAACCCTCTGCACCACCGCTCAGACCCTTAAAAGAGATGGTAATTTCGGAGTATTTAAATCCCCCAAAGATCAACACCTCCCAAGAGCACCAGAGCAAGTGAGGGGTCATTTAGACGTTAATTTCATCAAGTCCCTGTTAATATGGGAAGACACAGTGTCTCTGCTTAAGGCACAACTCTCCTAAACACGAGAGTTAAGTATACAACTTTAGAACACTTTCCCACCAGGAGACCAGAGGGTTAAGGCGTACCTGTTATGCCAGTTGCTGGAAGGCTTCTGTGCTGGCTAGGGTTCGAGTCTCCTGGTGGGAAAGTGTTCTAAAGTTGTATACTTAACTCTCGTGTTTAGGAGAGTTGTGCCTTAAGCAGAGACACTGTGTCTTCCCATATTAACAGGGACTTGATGAAATTAACGTCTAAATGACCCCTCACTTGCTCTGGTGCTCTTGGGAGGTGTTGATCTTTGGGGGATTTAAATACTCCGAAATTACCATCTCTTTTAAGGGTCTGAGCGGTGGTGCAGAGGGTTAAGGCGTACCTGTTATGCCAGTTGCTGGAAGGCTTCTGTGCTGGCTAGGGTTCGAGTCTCCTGGTGGGAAAGTGTTCTAAAGTTGTATACTTAACTCTCGTGTTTAGGAGAGTTGTGCCATATATATATAGATATATATATATATATATATATATATATATATATATATATATATATATATATATATATATATATATATATATATATATGCACAGACTACCCTATTCCAGTAGCTGATGTTTATAACTTTTTAGACACTCAACCCACCAGGGGACTCGAACACTGGCCAACAAGGTGCATGCTGTATCCGCTACACCATACTTCAAAGCAAGGTGTAGTGAAGTATGGTGTAGTGGATACAGCATGCAACTGCCACCTTGTTGGCCAGTGTTCGAGTCCCCTGGTGGGTTGAGTGTCTAAAAATAGTGAATAGTGAATAGACACTGGCAGAATATATTCCACGTCGGAATAAGTTATTACCCAGTCGAGGGGATTGGACAATCTTGTCCTGCATTCTGATTAGTTTACTGTCTTGACCCCTGTAGATGGTAGAACGTAACTAAGAGTAAGCTGGCTGTTGGTATGTAG
>NC_091159.1:7855228-7880228 GCF_040958095.1 Procambarus clarkii
CTTATTAGGCAAATCGGGTCTTGAATAGTAGGCTGAGAAGTGAGTTCTGGCTACTAGGTACGACATATATATATATATATATATATATATATATATATATATATATATATATATATATATATATATATATATATATATATATATATATATATATATTGTACCTATTAGTCATAACAAAGTACGTGGCCTACTAACACACTACTAATATCGTACTTCAAATATCTCGAACTATTTGTACTACAACCAGTTGTAGAACTGGTTGTAACTCAACCAGTAGTACAACTGGTTGTTTATAGGGACCCTTAACTTCGAACAAGAGAATAATTTGTTACAGCAAATACAAAAAGCGTGTGACCGCTTTCCATTGTTAAAGTGTTAAAAGAAGTATCAGTGTGCGGCACGAAACTGAGATTGACTGGAGTGGATTAGATTTGTTTGCGCTCGGAAAGTGGAAAATAGAATAATGGCGAATTATGTCGATAGGATTTTGTTAGGTAAGAGAGTGGGGGGGAGAGAGAGAGAGAGAGAGAGAGAGAGAGAGAGAGAGAGAGAGAGAGAGAGAGAGAGAGAGAGAGAGAGAGAGAGAGTGAGAGAGATTTAAGAAAATTTACGAGCCGTTCGACCAAAGCGTTACCACCCTTGTTTGAGACAAGAAGGGAGAGGTATGTACCTATCTAAATGTGCCAGTGGGTTGCGTGTCAGCTCTCGGTCATCGCCTTTTCCGTTTCTATCTCCCGTTTTAGTTAATTTCTTTCTTTGACCAACATGCAGAAGTTGTTTTATTTAGTTCCTTCTACGTCTCAGTTTCTGGTTCTGTTCTTACTGAAGGTAAATCGCTTTTCTCTAATTAATATATTGTACGAAATTAAATGTATAGAATTCTTTTTAAGATTCATTAAGATAAACGAGAATACTTGTAATAGATACAAGAAAATTGATAGTGTAAGGTATGTTATTTCGCCCAACTGTGAGGCTTTATACAAATAGTAAGTTAAATAACAAAAGAATATATATATATTTCTATATATATATATATATATATATATATATATATATATATATATATATATATATATCCCTCTAATGCGTTATGCGTGGTTTCCTCCGAGGCTATGGGTCCCCCTTCTTCCAGCTAGAGGTGGTACTCCCTTCCTATATATATATATATATATATATATATATATATATATATATATATATATATATATATATATATATATATATATATATGCTATGCCCAAGATTACTATCCGAGTGCCGGCGGTGGGGTGGTTCAAATAGCCTCGGCTATCACCTCATTAGTCCGGTCGTGATGGTCAAGTGGATTAAGGCGTCTTGTACATACCAGTTGCGTTGCTCCTGGGAGTATGGGTTCGAGTCACTTCTGGGGTGTGAGTTTTCAGTTGCATCTTGTCCTGGGGACCATTCAGGCTTGTTCGCATATATATATATATATATATATATATATATATATATATATATATATATATATATATATATATATATATATATATATATATATATATACATATACATATATAAAATGTTGTTGAATACAACCGAAAGGGTAAGAATAATGATTCTAACACAAATCTTCTCAAATATTTCTTGTGCTGAAGAAAAATACAAGAAATATTGAGAAGATTCGTTTAGAATCATTAATCTTTCCCTTACCTAATAGCCAGAACGCACTACTTGGTCTACCATACGAGGCTCTGTTTGCCCAATAAGGCGAGTTTTACTAACGTAATAAAAAATGTTTTACAAAAATTATGAAATGATAAAGCTTTCCATTATATTATATAATATTATTATTTTTTCTAATTTTAGTTAAAACTAATATAGAAATAAGACCAGTTTATCTAAATAAACCCCAGTGACAATTACTAGACCGTTGTACAGCCTTCAGCGAAAAACATTATTGACTACAATCCAAGCAAGCAAATCACCGCACTGATTCATGACGGTCAGAAGGAATAATCAACTGCCATCCTGTGTATAATACACCGCATCAGAAGCGTCAAGACACCTTAATTAAGGTCTCCAATGTTAACACAAGCTGTAATTACCAGACGTCAATATCTGTATCATATCTACGTTCATCCCTTCACGGACCATCAGCAAGGCAAATATACTTTACTTGTATAAACAGTTACAAATTAGGTATTGTGTTAGAGAAGAATCATCTCTAAAATATTCACTGTATGGGTGTTCAAAGAAGTGTAATAATTAATAAATATATGTAATAATAATTGTATGTAATAATAAATATATGTAATTATATATATGTGTAATAATAAATATATGTAATATTAAATATTTGAGATAATCAAAATTCAATGCAAAAGTGTAACGGTCAAGAGAAAGTAATAAAAAAATCATTAATATTATTATCAATCATATTTTTCCTCTAAGATCAAAATAATTCGAGTGTCAATTATGAAAGTAGCGTTGAATCACAGGAAATGACTGGACGACTGGGTACAGCAAATATTTCTAAACTTATATATTTTGTTAAATTTATCTTTATCGTTCTAAATGCTCTCTAATTAGCTTCACACACACACACACACACACACACACACACACACACACACACACACACACACACACACACACACACACACACACACACACACACACACCACACACACACACACACACCACACACACACACACACACACACACACACACAGACGGCTCAGAGGCGTTAGAAAGAATTTTTTCAGTGTCAGAGTAGTTAATAAATGGAATGCACTAGGAAGTGATGTGGTGGAGGCTGACTCCATACACAGTTTCAAATGTAGATATGATAGAGCCCAGTAGGCTCAGGAATCTGTACACCAGTTGATTGACAGTTGAGAGGCGGGACCAAAGAGCCAAAGCTCAACCCCCGCAAGCACAATTAGGGGAGTACAATTAGGTGAGTACACACACACACACACACACACACACACACACACACACACACACACACGCGCGCGCGTGCGTCCCTGGAAAACCCTCACATCTCTGGAAAACAAAAGAGTAAGGGAAGACATGATAACCACCTACAAAATTCTCAGGGGAATTGACAAGGTGGACAAAGACTGACTTTTCAGCACGGGTGGGACATGAACAAGAGGGTCATAGGTAGAAACTTAGTACCCAAATGAGCCACAGAGACATTAGAAAGAATTTCTTCAGTGTCAGAGTAGTTAACAAATGGAATGAATTAAGCAGTTATGCAGTGGAGGCAGACTCCATACACAGTTTAAAATTTCGATTTGCCAGAGAGCAGTAGGCTCAATAATCTGTACACCAGTTGATTGACAGTTAAGATGCGGGACCAAAGAGCCAAAGCTCAACCCCCGGAAGCACAACTAGGTGAGTATACAACTGACCTTAAGAAACAAAATCAAAGTAGCTAATAGGAATTACAACCATTTGTACTTACGATAAGGACAAATGAAATAGCTGGAGATTCTAGAAAGGGGTGGGACAAGTTTGAGTTTATAACTGCGTAAGATTGTTGATAAAAAGGCTCCCCAACTTTCCCGGGATTGGGGAAGGTGGAACGGGAATGGTGGTGTGTCTTGGGGAAAAGGTTTGGCAACTACCCAGACATACAGTTTCTCTCCTAAGATTACTTGTGGTGGTGGAAAATGTCCCGTGACCATGAATATGCATTCGTAGTGATGGAAAGAGGGCTAGAGAGAGAGAGAGAGAGAGAGAGAGAGAGAGAGAGAGAGAGAGAGAGAGAGAGAGAGAGAGAGAGAGAGTAGAGTAGAGACTAAAGAGCCAGCCTCTTTGTCAACCGTGAGTCAACAGCAGGATCAGTGTCCTCCAACGAGCGCTGATGACACTATGCCCCTCCAAGACTAGTGGTGATGACAGTGGCTTGTGGTGGTGGTGGTAGGTGGGTGGTGGTGGTAGGTGGGTGGTGATGTTGCTAGGTGATCGTGGGAGTGGTGGTAGCTGGGTGGGTTTGTTTGGTTCTGTCACTAGTTGGGATGATGGAAGTGCTGGTGAGGTTTGAGTGGTGGTGATGATGGTTTTAGAGGCAAATTTCAGAAGAGATGTCTGGGTGATGACATAAGTGGGTCCCCCCACTCTCTCTCTCTCTCTCTCTCTCTCTCTTTCTCTCTCTCTCTCTCTCTCTCTCTCTCTCTCTCTCTCTCTCTCTCTCTCTCTCTCTCTCTCTCTCTCTCTCTCTCTCTCTCTCTCTCTCTCTCTCTCTCTCTCTCTCTCTCTCTCTCTCTCTCTCTCTCTCTCACCTATCTATTTAAAATCCTCCCACCAACCTAGTACCCAATTCCCCATCTCTATATATTCCATATTCATCCATTCTCATATTATATTTTTACTCCTCTCTCCCTCAATTCTCTCCTCTCTCTTATCTCTTAATTCTTCTGTCTCTTTTCCAGCCATCTCCTCCTTCCACTTACCTTTCACTTCTATTCGAGTTTTTTATTTTTCTCGGTAAAAAACGGTAAATGGGCAGGTGCCCATTAGACCTATTTTCTTATCAGTAATTGCCTGAGTCTTGTTAATTGTCGTGAAAATTAGCCCTATCAGGTGGTCAGGTAAAGAATGTAGTGAGGATATGAGGGAGAGGGAGGGAGAGGGGAGGGAGAGAGAAAGGGAGGGAGAGAGAGAGAGAGAGAGAGAGAGAGAGAGAGAGAGAGAGAGAGAGAGAGAGAGAGAGAGAGAGAGAGAGAGAGAGAGAGAGAGAGAGAGAAAGAGAGAGAGAGAGTAGATAAGAAAGAAAAATTATAATAAATAGCATTTTGAAAATATTCAATAAATGTTATGTCAGAATGAACAGTCATCAAATGTTGACAATTTTCAGTTTTCCTCTCCCCTTTGTCAGCCCCCCCCCCCCATTGTTCCATCTCCCCTTTGTCAGCTCCCTCTTTGTTCCATCTCCCCTTTGTCAGCTGCCCCTTTGTTCCATCTCCCCTTTGTCAGCTGCCCCTTTGTTCCATCTCCCCTTTGTCAGCTCCCCTTTGTTCCATCTCCCCTTTGTCAGCTGCCCCTTTGTTCCATCTCCCCTTTGTCAGCTCCCCTTTGTTCCATCTCCCCTTTGTCAGCTGCCCCTTTGTTCCATCTCCCCTTTGTCAGCTCCCCTTTGTTCCATCTCCCCTTTGTCAGCTGCCCCTTTGTTCCATCTCCATTTTGTCAGCTCCTTCGTGTTTCTTCTCCCCTTTGACTGGTTCCCCTTTACCTCATCTCCTCCTCTGTCACCCTCTCCCAAATTTCCCCTCTTTCCCGTGACTCTGTCACATGTGTCCCCTCTACAATGTGTCCCCTTTTCCACGTGTCCCCTCTCCCATTTGTCTCCTCTCCCAGGTGTCCCCTCTGCAACGTGTATTCTATCCCACATGTCCCTTCTCTCACGTGTCCTCTCCCCCACGTGTCCCTTCACCCACGTGTTCTCTCTCCCACGTGTCTCGTACCGTGCGTCGAGTAGATAGGTATTATAACACGACGTTCGTTCAGTCTTTCTCAAGAACATCAGTCCAGCAGAGACAAGTTCTTTAAGAACATCAGTCCAGCAGAGACCAGTTTTTTAAGAATATCAATCCAGCAGAAATCAGTTATTCTTCATAATTATTAGGTATTCGACAAATCAATTCAGCTTACCACGTGAAAGCTTCTCGTCACAGATGGAATCACCTTCATCCTTTCCCCTTGTATAAATGTTCCCTATTTAAATAAAAGGACACAGGTGCTGAAAATAGGTCACAATGAAGTTACTGTAACCCAATAAACCAACCCACACATGTAATGACAGAGGCGACGTTTCGGTCACAATTTGCTCAGAGTTCACCAGCACGGAGCGAAACATCGTCACTTTCATTTCCTTTCACATATGTGGGATTGGATTATTAACAGCTGTGGAATCATAATAAAACTACGGCTTGAATTAGACTTTTCAAGTAAGCTGAAATATGAAAGCATTTCTAAGCTTGTACTGTGCATGTGAAAGGTCTTATTCTTATTTCTTAGTCCGCCAGTTGTTGGTTTAAGGAAGAGGGAGACTGTGCAGAGAAAGGTGAGGGAGAGATTGAGGAAGAGGGAGGGAGGGAGATATTGAGAAGGAAGGAAGGAGGGAGGGAGGGAGGGAGGGAGAGGGGCTGGAATGAGGGAGGGAGGGATAGGGACTGGAAGAGGGAAGGTACAGAAAGGGCCTGGAAAGAGGGAGAGAATGATAAGAGATGGAGGGAGTTGGATAAAGAAAGGAGATTACACAGGAAAATAAGGATGTGTAGGGAGATGATAGAGAGGATGAAGGAATAAGCGAAACGTAGAGGGTGTAATGTAGAGGACAGTTGAGAGGAAGACACACAAGAGCGAGGAAGTAAAGGAGAAAATTGGAAAAGTATGAGAAAATTCAGATGAAAATTTAAAGGGAGACAGTGGGAAGGAAAAAAGAAGTGACATAGGTCTTGGAGGTACAAGACGATGAGGTGGAATAGGATGGGAAAGTGTGTAGTGAGGGGAGATTGTGTGGGAGGGAGGACGAAGAGGGTAGGAAGGGGGAGGCTGGGGGGACTGGGAGATGTGCAAATATTTGTCTTCCTTCTCGTGTTGATGCAAGAGTCCGGTACACTGACGGAGGCAGAGACGTACATTGTGTACGACACGCGGGTAAACAGGGCGACAAGGCGACACGCACTGTCTACTCTCTTGAACATACACGCTCTACATAACGGGCAGACAACAGATGGCCAGATACTGTTTATAAAGAGATCCGTCACGTAAACAATACAGAAACAAGCACTGGACCCAACACAAACGGCTACACATCATGTGTAAGGACGCACGTGTAGTACACAACGAACACACACACACACACCCACGTGTAATATCAGGCATTTCAAACACTGACCTGTGTTAATTTGTACTCAAAATGTCATGTATTGTATTTGACTTCATAATGTTAACATGTCTTTTTTTTTTCTTTCCAGGTAAGCATCAACTTGAAGGGTCTGCCAAAGGTTTGCCTCTATACCTGTAGAAGTTATCAACTGCCTTGCGCCTGTGAAAATAAACCCCTGAATTAACATGTTAAGCATTTTACCTTCCCTTCGTTTCTTTGTCATGTTAACTCCCGATCTCCTATCCCCTCGTACGCTGCTGTAATTCCCACATTAGCTGTAACCTTCCCCACCTGCTCTCCTATATTTAACATTAACCATAGCTCTGTATGTTTAGAATGTAGGGCTAGTTGTTACATAATCTATCCCTCTCTTTGCATCTATAAAGATTATCCCTAATCCTCTAGCATCTTGAATTCAATAGTGCTGCAAAATCTAGAATATAAGTCTGGATAAACCCACATCATGGGTGGACTCCTCGTCTAGAATATGTTTCAAGAAGCTAACTTGTGTCTTGTGTTAATTCAAGCCTGGCATTTTTACCCTGTTTTCTGTATTTGAATAGTCATGTTATTAATTCCTTTTGTACCTCTAGTTAATTATTCCCTAGGCTGTCCTTTTGGTGAATCAGAGGTGCGGCCTGTATGCTCTTGGGCAGTATGTTTATATATCACAAACCCTTCACACACGCTGTGCTGTGTATGGGGGTTCGTATGTGGTTGTGGCGCTGTTAACTGGTTTGTGCGTGCTTACGGTGTTAATACAATGTGGAGTTTCTATGGGAGGATGGGGTGGAGGTGTTGGGTGAGGGAGCAGGGAGATCATCTGCTAACATAACAGTTGCAAAATTAGATTCCAATCCTCAACAAATTTTATTTACCTAATTTCATTGTCATTTACGTGTCGACCTTTTTTTCTAAATAAATTAAATAAACGAATTTATAACTACACGTATTTTCGTTTAGGAAAAACTTAAAAAAAATCTGAAAATTGATTCATGCATTTTTTTTTATACAAATTCATCGACTCATTGATCATATAAATATACATTTATACTCTAAACTGGCATTCAACTTTTTCAGAGGATCGCTAAGAATTGTACAGGATCTAGAAATAACAAGAGGCCGTTTGTTCCATTCTAGCATTCTTTGGCGTTGTGGATGAAATTGGACAGGAGGCTGATGTGACCCTTCTGGAGGGAGACTGGCTCCCTGACGAATACAAGCACACCGTTTTATGTAGAGTTTTTCCTGTGGCGCAACACACACTTCAGAGAGGAGAATCACCAGATGTTATTACAAGGACACACTAGGGGGGGGGGGAGGACATACATATAAGGACTCACTAGGGGGGACATACATATAGGGACACACTAGGGGGGACATACATATAGGGACACACTAGGGGGACATACATATAAGGACTCACTAGGGGGACATACATATAAGGACACACTAGGGGGACATACATAGAAGGACACACTAGGGGGGGACATACATATAAGGACACACTAGGGGGGACATACATAGAAGGACACACTAGGGGGGGACATACATATAAGGACACACTAGGGGGGACATACATATAAGGACACACTAGGGGGACATACATATAAGGACACACTAGGGGGACATACATATAAGGACACACTAGGGGGACATACATATAGGGACACACTAGGGGGGACATACATATAAGGATACACTAGGGGGGACATACATATAAGGATACACTAGGGGGGACATACATATAAGGACACACTAGGGGGACATACATATAAGGACACACTAGGGGGACATACATATAGGGACACACTAGGGGGGGACATACATATAAGGACACACTAGGGGGACATACATAGAAGGACACACTAGGGGGACATACATATAAGGACACACTAGGGGGGGGACATACATATAAGGACACACTAGGGGGGACATACATATAA
Organism: Procambarus clarkii; assembly: GCF_040958095.1. Classification (NCBI taxonomy): domain Eukaryota; kingdom Metazoa; phylum Arthropoda; class Malacostraca; order Decapoda; family Cambaridae; genus Procambarus; species Procambarus clarkii. The sequence continues at coordinate 7,864,041 of NC_091159.1, forward strand.
GGACACACTAGGGGGACATACATAGAAGGACACACTAGGGGGACATACATATTAGGACACACTAGGGGGGGACATACATATAAGGACACACTAGGGGGGGCCATACATATAAGGACACACTAGGGGGGACATACATATAAGGACACACTAGGGGGACATACATATAAGGACACACTAGGGGGGGACATACATATAAGGACACACTAGGGGGGACATACATATAAGGACACACTAGGGGGGACATACATATAAGGACACACTAGGGGGGATATACATATAAGGACACACTAGGGGGACATACATATAAGGACAAACTAGGGGGACATACATATAAGGACACAATAGGGGGACATACATATAAGGACACACTAGGGGGGACATACATATAAGGACACACTAGGGGGGACATACATATAAGGACACACTAGGGGGGATATACATATAAGGACACACTAGGGGGGGATATACATATAAGGACACACTAGGGGGGACATACATATAAGGACACACTAGGGGGACATACATATAAGGACAAACTAGGGGGACATACATATAAGGACACACTAGGGGGACATACATATAAGGACACACTAGGGGGGACATACATATAAGGACACACTAGGGGGGACATACATATAAGGACACACTAGGGGGGATATACATATAAGGACACACTAGGGGGGGATATACATATAAGGACACACTAGGGGGGGACATACATATAAGGACACACTAGGGGGGACATACATATAAGGACACACTAGGGGGGACATACATATAAGGACACACTAGGGGGGACATACATATAAGGACACACTAGGGGGGGATATACATATAAGGACACACTAGGGGGATATACATATAAGGACACACTAGGGGGGACATACATATAAGGACACACTAGGGGGGGATATACATATAAGGACACACTAGGGGGGATATACATATAAGGACACACTAGGGGGATATACATATAAGGACACACTAGGGGGGACATACATATAAGGACACACTAGGGGGGACATACATATAAGGACACACTAGGGGGAACATACATATAAGGACACACTATGGGGGACATACATATAAGGACACACTATGGGGGGGGGATATACATATAAGGACACACTAGGGGGGATATACATATAAGGACACACTAGGGGGGACATACATATAAGGACACACTAGGGGGACATACATATAAGGACACACTAGGGGGGACATACATATAGGGACACACTAGGGGGGACATACATATAAGGACACACTAGGGGGGACATACATATAAGGACACACTAGGGGGACATACATATAAGGATACACTAGGGGGGACATACATATAAGGACACACTAGGGGGGACATACATATAAGGACACACTAGGGGGACATACATATAAGGACACACTAGGGGGGATATACATATAAGGACACACTAGGGGGGGATATACATATAAGGACACACTAGGGGGGGATATACATATAAGGACACACTAGGGGGATATACATATAAGGACACACTAGGGGGGACATACATATAAGGACACACTAGGGGGGACATACATATAAGGACACACTAGGGGGGGACATACATATAAGGACACACTAGGGGGGACATGCATATAAGGACACACTATGGGGGGGGGATAAACTAGGACAACACTAGGAGAACACTCTACGGACACCGTAGGGAAACACTCTAAGGGTAAACATCAAGCGGACATGTTATGGGGAACCCACTTGGGGATCCTACTAGAGGAACCCCCTTACTTTCCCCACTAGGGGAACCCCTAGCGTTAGTATAAAATTCGTGTTAAGCTTCATTATACGTATTTGAAAAAGAAAATCTTAAAAAACTGATTCTATTCTCACAAACTTATTATATACTCAAGGCAAAAATTGGTTGACTACAACACTATGTTGTATGTGGTGTCACACGCAGGTAACCCCTGAGGTTCTGGGAGTGTTGGGGTGGTTGTTGAGCACCTCACACGGACGGTGGACCTGGCATAACGCTCCAGGGAAGGCTTACACCTTCCCTACGTCCCTGACCTTTCCAGTATGGATGAAGAGGCCCGTGCAGTGCATGGAAGATCGGAAGGGACCCAGACTACTGTGTCTTTAATTTTTTTCATGTCGTTTCTGCTACTGAAGCTGGAACTTTGTCCCATTCCGGCCGCCACCTAGATGTAGCTTGAGGGTTGTCTAGCTTAAAGACACTCAAGAGGGCCTTTAAGTGCCTTTCCATCATTCTAGAAGGAAAATCTGGAAAAATTACGTTGCTTTAACAATAAATCAACATTGAGAACGTTATTTGTAATGTTGATTAAAATGTTACTGGGCATGGGTTACTGTTACCGCCTGACAGCTGCGTGGACAGCGCTTCGGATTCGTAGTCCTGAGGTTCCGGGTTCGATCCCCGGTGGAGGTGGAGACAAATGGGCAAAATGTTTATTTCACCCTGATGCGCCTGTTACCTAGTAAATAGTTACCTGGGTGTTACTCAGCTGTCACGGGCTGCTTCCTGGGGGTGGAGGCCTGGTCGAGGACCGGGCCGCAAGGACACTTAGCCCCGAAATCATATCAAGATAACCTCAAGATGGTGTGCCCGCTGGGATAACTGTACTTACCCCCAGTGAGCAAAATATGCTCAAGTGACGTTTAAACAACGTAGGATGAGGAACGTCAGCGATGATTTCTGGTTACATCGTCGTCGTTGTGCTCAGTTTTACCCCCAGGGAGTACTCCATGCACTTCAATATACAGGTCTGACTTGAAGAAGAATTGTGTATGAAATTGCACCAACATTGTTGATACAGGTTTTGTTAATGAATTATTTAAATGTTTAGAACAAGTCTGTGGTATTCTTTCATGCATGATATATGCCACGATTGTATATTTCATGCATGATATATGCCACGATTGTATATTTCATGCATGATATATGCCACGATTGTATACATTCCATGTTATATGGCTTGATTGTAAATGAGTACATGTGCTTTGGTGAATGTCCAGATAACCCGGGTGTTATCTAAGGAGGAACTCTAAGCTGGTTCTACAAATCGTCAGTTGTATCCTCTGATTTTTGTCTGTAGGGATAACGTTTCTATTAACAATATCTTTCAGGACCCTTTCCTCCGTTTTATGAGCTGTGGAAAAGAAGTTCCTGTAAAATAGTCTAATAGGGGGTAAAGGTGTTGTGTTAGTTGTCTCTTCAGAGGTTGCATGGCGTTTCACCTTCCTTCTTATGATGTCTTCGACGAAACCATTGGAGAAGCCGTTGTTGACTAGAACCTGCCGTACCCTACAGAGTTCTTCGTCGACTTGCTTCCATTCTGAGCTGTGGCTGAGAGCACGGTCGACATATGCGTTAACAACACTCCTCTTGTACCTGTCTGGGCAGTCGCTGTTGGCATTTAGGCACATTCCTATGTTCGTTTCCTTAGTGTAGACTGCAGTGTGGAAACCTCCGCTCTTTTCCATGACTGTTACATCTAGAAAGGGCAGCTTCCCATCCTTTTCCATCTCGTAAGTGAAACGCAGCACGAAACTCTGCTCAAATGCCTCCTTCAGCTCCTGCAGATGTCTGACATCAGGTACCTGTGTAAAAATGTCGTCAACATACCTGCAGTATATGTCCGGTTTCAAGTTCATGTCGACTAAGACTTTTTGCTCGATGGTACCCATGTAGAAGTTTGCAAACAGGACACCTAGGGGAGAACCCATGGCGACCCCATCTACTTGCTTATACATGTGCCCATCCGGGCTCAAGAAGGTATATACACTCTGTCGGCTATCATCCCGATTGTCTCGTCCACAGGTACGTTGGTGAACAGTGATTCTACGTCCAACGAGGCTCTTATCCCTGTGGCCAGTGTGCCCCGCAGTAAGTCAACAAATTCCTTTGGGGACTTCAGGCTGAAGGCGCAAGGAACATAAGGAGTCAGTAGGCCGTTGAGTCGCTTCGCCAGTCTGTACGTGGGTGTGGGTATCTGGCTAATGATTGGCCGAAGTGGGTTTCCAGGCTTGTGTGTCTTGACATTTCCATACGCATATCCAGGTTTATATTCCCCAATAATCTTTGGCAGGTGGAGTCCGGATTTCTTGGCGTTCACAGTTTCGATCAGTTTGTTGACCTTTGCTTTTAATTCGGCTGTAGTGTCCTTCGTTACCCTTTGGAATTTAGTTTGGTCAGAGAGTATGAGGTTCATTTTCGCCAGATATTCGTCTTTTTTAAGAATGACGTATATTGGTGACTTGTCGCCTCTCCTGACAACTATCTCCTTGTTCTCACGAAGGCTTTTAGCTGCCGCTTTAAGCTCGGGGGACAGTATGGTGCTTCTGTAATTGCCTCGATTCTTTCCTCCTTCCGCAATAAGTTCTGCTTGTAAGGTATCTTTGGTAGTGACCTTTTGTGTCTCGAGGTCGAATATGTCGTCCAACAGGATATATATATATATATATATATATATATATATATATATATATATATATATATATATATATATATATATATATATATATATATATATATATATATATATATATATATATATATATATATATATATGTGTGTATATCACGAAAATAAACACGTGATTAAGAATGTGACAATGTCAGACCACGAAGGAAAAATGAAACAGGAAATTTCCTTAAGTACTTTCGTATATTAAATACATCTTCAGAAGGTGAAGATGTATTTAATATACGAAAGTACTTAAGGAAATTTCCTGTTTCATTTTTCCTTCGTGGTCTGACATTGTCATATATATATATATACATATATATATATATATACATGAGCCAGTATGAGGGAGGAACATGGGTATACAACATACACGAACCAATATGTCGGGGGCACTTAAAAAAAAAATTACTGTTCGTCCCTTGCGTTTCAAGAGGACAGGTATAGTTTACGAATTCGTCCTAATGCCACCGCCCACATATATAAAATCTTTCGTTCGATCCACTGCCTCTAAATCTCCCTAAACGACCGCTCCAAAGTCGACCTAAAAGTTTTAATGGCACATCTGATTAGGCCAATTATTCAGTTTTTTCTTGTACCTTCTCCCCAAAAATGCTTGAATTTTTCGACTTGTTTCTTGAGCGAGTTTTTTTTTCTCAGTAGACCGGCTATTTTTGTCTCATCAGGGTGTTGAAATATTTTTTGATGGCTAGAAAAGCGATAAAATGGAATAGGAGTTAAGATGAGAAAAAATTGATAAAAGTCGAGGGAGGTATAAAGGGGAATAAGTAGAAAACAATCGGTGGAGAAGTGTAGATGGAGAGAACGTAAGTAGTTAGATCTAACAAAAGACATGTAGGAGAAAAGAGGACATAAGGAAGAGAGAAAAAGAATAAATCATGGGAAGGAAAAATGTACTTAGGCAGCGAGTGAGAAGAGAGAGTGCAGAGAGAGAGAGAGAGCGACAAAGAGAATAAAATCTTCAAAGAACAAAAAAAAATGGTAACAGACTCAGAACGTAAACATGACAATGCAATTTCAGGTTAAAACAAATGAAAGAATAAAAAATGCAGTTAAGGTAAATGTTATGAGAATAATTGAGTGTAAACGGAGGCTAGAACACGCTCGCGCACTCGCGCGCACACACACACACACACACACACACACACACACACACACACACACACACACACACACACACACACACACACACACACACACACACACACACACACACACACACACACCGTACCTTGTCAAGCACAAGACGAAGCTAGAAAAAGTCCAAAGGTATGCCACTAGACTAGTCCCAGAACTAAGAGGCATGAGTTTCGAGGAAAGGCTGCGGGAAATGCACCTTACGACACTGGAAGACAGAAGAGTAAGGGGAGACATGATCAAAACCTACAAAATCCTCAGAGGAATCGACCGGGTAAACAAGGATGAACTATTCAACACTGGTGGGACGCGAACAAAGGGACACAGGTGGAAACTGAGTACCCACATGAGCCACAGAGACGTTAGAAGGAACTTTTTCAGTGTCAAAGGAGTTAACGGTTGGAATGCATTAGGCAGTGATGTGGTGGAGGCTGACTCCATACACAGTTTGAAAAGTAGATTTGATAGAGCCCAGTAGGCTCAGGAATCTGTACACCAGTTGATTGACAGTTGAGAGGCGGGACCAAAGAGCCAAAGCTCAACCCCCTGCAAGCACAAATAGGTGAGTACACACACACACACACACACACACACACACACACACACACACACACACACACACACACACACACACACACACACACACACACACACACACACACACACACACACACACACACACACACACACACACACACACACACACACACACACACACAGGAGGAGAGGAGGAGACTCTTCCACAATACCAGGCGCAAACCGTACCCCAGGGAGATGGGAATGCTACTGTGGAGGGGACCACCACAACCCAGATCTCATTTGCTGAAATGCTTAAAAAGAGCCCTGAAGCTAGGTCTGCGGTTAAGGAAGTTGCCATGGAAGTGGCTTCCTCTCAGGAAGCAGCTAGATGTACTAGCCGGCTGATAGAGAGAAATAGAGCAGTAGTAGTAGCAGGCATTGAAGAACAAACAGGGACCAGACCAAAGGAGCGGAGAGACAAGGACAAAAACATGATTAAAGAGATCCTTAAAGAGGTAAGGATGGAGGGAGCTGAGCGAAATGTTGAAAAGGTTTTCAGGCTTGGAAAGTACAACAAGGACAGAGACCGAATGATAAAGGTGGTTTTCATGAGCGAAATCGCGAAAGAGGAACTGCTAGCAAGGAAGTGTTGTCTAAAAGGTGTAGAGAAGTTCAAGAAAATATTCCTGCAGAGGGATATGACAAGGGAAGAGAGAATACGGACAGCAGACGCGAGGAAGGAGCGCAGGGAGAGAGAAGGAAATCAGAGTACCACAACCCAGAACCCTACAATCCCAGAGGGAAGTGGAGAACCCTCCTCAAACAGTGCAACAGCCACAGGGATTGGGGCACCACCCCCAAATTCTACCCAACAGACACCCAACCTGCCCCATCCCCTGTCAGCCCCCCACTAAGTACCCACCTAGGGCACCCTCCCCCACCCACCCCCCTCCCCCCACTCACCCCCCTTCTCCCCCTCACCCCTCTCCCCAGGACCTCCCTTCTCCCCCATCCCCCATGCCCTCCCTTCTCCCACATGCCTTCCTGTCTCTCCCACCCCCATGCCCTCCCTTCTCCCCCTCCCCCCTAAGCCCCCCACTCTCCCCCACCCCACCTAAGTCTTCCCCTCTCCCCCACTCCCCTAAACCCTCCCCTCTTCCTCACCCACCTCAGCCCTCCCTTTTCCCCCACGCCCCCCAAGCCCTCCACCCTTTTCTCTCCCCCCAAGCCCCCCCATCTCCCCTATCCCCCACAGCCTCTCCTCCCCCCATGCTTCCCCAACCCTCCCTCTCTTACCCACCCCCTGTACCCTCCCCCTCTTATCCACCCCCTGTACCCTCCCCCTCTTATCCACCCCCTGTACCCTCCCCCTCTCCCCCACCACCCCAAGCCCTCCCTCCTCCACCAATCCCCCCGTGCCAGGTCCCCCCAGCTCCCACTCACCCCAGATCCCAAAGGTCCCCCCAGAAAAGAAACAGAAGAGAGTCAGTTTCAGGGTGATGTACTCGAACATAGATGGGATCACAAGCAAGACAAGTGAACTAAGGGAAAGAGCACAAGAAGTTAACCCAGATGTAATCGGACTCACTGAAACAAAACTCTCTGGAATCATAACGAATGCCGTGTTTCCCCAGGAGTATACAGTAATAAGGAAAGAGAGGGAAGGTAGAGGAGGAGGCGGAGTGGCCCTACTCATGAGAAGGGAATGGAGTTTTAAGGAGATGGCCATCCCGGGCTGTGAGGAGTTCAGAGACTACATAGCAGGCACCATAACAATGGGAGGACCAAGAATAGTAGTAGCAGTAATATACAACCCTCCACCAAATGACAGGAGACCCAGTCAAGAGTATGAAAACAACAACAAGGCAGTTAACACTATAATTGAGAGGGCAGCCTCTGCTGCCTGTAGAAATAGATCCCACCTGCTCATCATGGGCGACTTCAATCACGGAAAGATTGACTGGGAGAACAAGGAACCGCATGGAGGCGAGGATACGTGGAGAGCCAAACTATTGGAGGTGGTGACAAGCAACTTTTTAACGCAGCATGTCGGAGAACCCACAAGGATGAGAGGCAATGACGAACCAGCGAGACTCGACCTAGTCTTCACTCTGAACGACTCCGACATAAGAGAAATCGGTTTTGAGGACCCAGTAGGAATGAGCGACCACAGTGTACTGGTGTTTGAGTACTTGATTGAAGAAGGGTTATTGAACTCGAGGAGGGATACCGAAACCAAAAGGTTAGCATACCGAAAGGGAAACTATGAGGGGATAAGAAAATTCCTAACAGATATAGCATGGGAAACAGAGCTCAGGGGAAAGACGGCCCAAGATATGATGGATTACATCACGCAGAAGTGCAAGGACGCAGCAAACAAGTTTGTCCCAGTCCAAAAGGAAAACAGAGAAATGAAGATGAGAAACCCATGGTTTAATCAAAGATGTAGGCTAGCTAAGCAGCAAAGTAAAAGGGCATGGAGAAACTATAGGAATAACAGGACACTGGAGAGCAGAGAAAGATACCAGAATGCCAGGAATGAATATGTCAGGATGAGAAGAGAGGCAGAAAGACAATACGAAAATGACATCGCAAGCAAGGCAAAGACTCAGCCTAAATTGTTGCATAGCCACATTAGGAGAAAAACAACAGTAAAGGAACAGGTTATGAGATTAAGGATAGGGGCGGAAGGATTCACTACAAATGACAAGGAAGTGTGTGAGGAATTGAATAAGAAATTCCAGGAGGTCTTCACCTTAGAACAAGGAGAAATTCCAGAGGTAAGTGAGGGAATAGCTAACCAGGAACCACTGGAAGAGTTTGAGATTACCAGTGGGGAAGTAAGGAAGTGTTTACTAGAGTTGGACGTGACGAAGGCTATAGGCCCAGATGGAATCTCCCCTTGGGTTCTAAAGGAAGGAGCAAGAGAACTGAGCCTACCACTCTCCATAGTGTATAACAAATCACTGGCAACAGGGGAACTGCCAGATACTTGGAAAGCAGCTAACGTAGTCCCGATATACAAGAAAGGGGATAGACAGGAGGCACTGAACTACAGGCCAGTGTCCCTAACCTGCATACCATGCAAGCTGATGGAGAAGATTGTGCGAAAAAAACTAGTGGAGCATCTGGAGCGAAGGAACTTTGTAACACAGCATCAACATGGGTTCAGGGATGGCAGGTCCTGCCTCACAGGGTTACTTGAATTATACGACCAGGCAACAAAAATAAGGCAAGAAAGAGAAGGGTGGGCAGACTGCATATTTTTGGATTGTCAGAAAGCCTTTGATACAGTGCCACACAAGAGGCTAGTGCGAAAGTTGGAGATGCAGGCTGGAGTGAGAGGGAAGGTACTCCGGTGGATAGAGGAATACCTAAGCAACAGGAGACAACGAGTCTGTGTGAGGGGTGAGGTCTCAGATTGGCGAGACGTCACAAGTGGAGTCCCGCAGGGGTCAGTCCTTGGACCTATACTGTTTCTGGTATATGTAAATGATCTCCCAGAGGGTATAGATTCGTTCCTCTCAATGTTTGCCGACGATGCAAAAATTATGAGGAGGATTGAAACAGAGGATGATAGTAGGAGGCTACAAGATGACCTGGATAGACTGAGTGAATGGTCCAACAAATGGCTGTTGAAGTTCAACCCGAGTAAATGCAAAGTAATGAAACTAGGCAGTGGAAACAGGAGGCCAGGCACAGGATACAGAATAGGAGATGAAGTACTTAATGAAACAGACAGAGAGAAAGATCTAGGAGTTGATATCACACCAAACCTGTCTCCTGAAGCCCACATAAAGAGAATAACGTCTGCGGCATATGCGAGGCTGGCTAACATCAGAACGGCGTTCAGGAACCTGTGTAAGGAATCATTCAGAATCTTGTACACCACATATGTAAGACCAATCCTGGAGTATGCGGCTCCAGCATGGAGCCCGTACCTTGTCAAGCACAAGACGAAGCTGGAAAAAGTCCAAAGGTATGCTACTAGACTAGTCCCAGAACTAAGAGGCATGAGTTATGAGGAAAGGCTGCGGGAAATGCACCTCACGACACTGGAAGACAGAAGAGTAAGGGGGGACATGATCACAACCTACAAAATCCTCAGGGGAATCGACCGGGTAAACAAGGACGAACTTTTCAACACTGGTGGGACGCGAACAAGGGGACACAGGTGGAAGCTGAGTACCCAAATGAGCCACAGAGACGTTAGAAAGAACTTTTTCAGTGTCAGAGTAGTTAGCAAATGGAATGCATTAGGAAGTGATGTGGTGGAGGCTGACTCCATTCACAGTTTCAAATGTAGATATGATAGAGCCCAATAGGCTCAGGAATCTGTACACCAGTTGATTGACGGTTGAGAGGCGGGACCAAAGAGCCAGAGCTCAACCCCCGCAAGCACAATTAGGTGAGTACAATTAGGTGAGTACACACACACACACACACACATACACACACACTGGACTACCAAACGGCCTTTGATACAGTACCGCACATGAGACTGCTATTCAAACTTAAGAGGCAGGCAGGAGTAAGCGGAAAGGCCTTAACATGGGTAAGGAACTACCTAATAGGAAGGAGCCAGAGAGTAACGGTATGGGGCGAGAAGTGGGACTGGCGAACAGTAACGAGTGGAGTACCTCAAGGATCGGTGCTGGGACCAATTCTGTTTCTAATATACGTTAATGACATGTTTACAGGAGTAGAATCCTACATGTCGATGTTCGCGGATGACGCAAAATTAATGAGAAGAGTTGTGACAGACGAGGATTGTAGGATCCTCCAAGAGGACTTGAACAGGTTGCAGAGATGGTTAGAGAAATGGCTACTGGAGTTCACCACGAGCAAATGATTATGGAGATTATGTTATAGATTAATGTTATGTTATATTAATTTTTATGTTAAAGGAGATTCTGCTATAGATTATGTTATAGATTATGGATTAGGTTATGGAGATGGGATTAGGTGACAGGAGACCAAAGGGATAGTACACAATGAAGAGGAACTGCCTACCTGTGACGACACGAGAAAGGGACCTGGGCGTGGACGTAACTCCTAATTTAACTCCTCAGGCACATATTAATAGGATAACGACAGCAGCGTACTCAACACTGGCAAAAGTTAGAACATCATTCAGAAACTTGAGTGAGAAGGCTTTACACTGCCCACGTGAGGCCAGTCTTAGAGTATGCCGGCCCATCATGGAGTCCCCACCTGAAGAAACACAGTTTCTTTCTGAAGAAAGAAACTGAAAAAGGCTCAAAAGCTTGCGACGAAGCTCGTCCCAGAGTTACGAGGGATGGGATATGAAGAGCGCCTGAAAGAACTGAACCTGACGACACTAGAAAAAAAGAGAAAGGGGAAATATGATAGGAACGTATAAAATACTCAGGGGGAATTGACAGAGTGGACATAGACGAAATGTTTACACGGAATAGTAACAGAACGAGGGGACATGGGTGTAAGCTGGAAACTCAGATGAGTCCCAGAGATGTCAGGAAATTTTCTTTTAGTGTGAGAGTATTGGAAAAATTGAATGTACTTAAGGAGCAGGTTGTAGAAGCTTATGTTATACGAGGGCCATATTTTACTGAGTGAAGTATTCATAAGGCCGCCTAGTTTATTGTAGTATAGTAATGTGCTTGAAAATATCCTTTGATATTTCAAAGGCTTACTGTCATCGGTCTAACACAACTTTTGCTTTAAAATTCACTGTTTTGTAGCAAAAAGAGAAGAGAATGATTAATATTTTCTGAGCTGAAGAGTACATTTTGTTTTTTTAATCTATAAGGCATTATGTCTGCTTGTTTGTTTGTATGCTTGTTTGTGTTTATCCAAGTTTCAAGGTTAAAAGGCCAGACGCTTAAGACTTATCTCACCCAACTTTGCAGGGTGAATTGTCTTGGGTACGTGAAGGGCATAGGCTGATCAAGGTCGATAAAATTCAAGAGGGAACAGCATGCCATGGTGACATAATGACCCTCATGACGTTTTTTGGCACTACCTGCTGGCTGAGACTGGCAAAATATTCTGAAAGCAAAAATTTCATACAATGTTTGTTATAGCAATATACAAAATTCTTCCCTGATATCGGAAAAATTAAGATAAATTTTCAGCTATTCATAATTTGGCCATAGCACCATAAAACACGTAACTATTTTTATATTGTTTTTATTGCATATTTTTCGAATATTATTTTTTAATATTTCACATGACTAGGCTTCTCCCTCCGGGTGACCATCTGTCCACCAATGGGAAACTTTTATATTTGTTTGAATGAGAATAGAATGAGAAGGAGAGACACACAGAAACAAGCCTGCAGAGAGACCGGATAAGAGAGTGAGGCAGGAAGACTGACAGAGAAACACAGAGAAAGATAACAACACTCAGAGTGTAAAGTAGGGGCAGACACAGAGAAAGAGACAGAGACAAAGATAGGGAGAGAAGGAAGGAGAAGGGGGGATGTTTGAGGAGAGGGAAGTAGAGAAGGGAGAGAACGTGAGACAGATGGAGAGAGGAGGAGGAGAAAGAGAGAGGGAAAGATTGTGAGGGAGGATGACAGAGGATAGGAGATTTGGAGAGATGGAGAAGATAGGAATAGGGAAAGAGAGATGAGAGAGGAGGAGGAGTGAAGATGGTTGGGGAAGTGACCCGAGGGCAGCCAAGTAACCCCCCGCCCATCCCCTTTAGTTAAAAATAGTGAACATTAAAATAATAAACAAGGAAAAAATATACAAGAAAAACTGATTTTTAAACAAAATTTGGATTTCTTTATGAAGTTCGCATACGACCTTTATGCTACGGATTCCTTACCCCTGATCCACACTTTCAACTAGTTATTAGTAAACCACTGGTGGTCCATGAACCACTGGTGATCCATGAGCCACTGGTGGTCCATGAACCACTGGTGGTCCATGAGCCACTGGTGATCCATGAGCCACTGGTGGTCCATGAGCCACTGGTGGTCCATGAGCCACTGGTGGTCCATGAACCACTGGTGGTCCATGAGCCACTGGTGATCCATGAGCCACTGGTGATCCATGAGCCACTGGTGGTCCATGAACCACTGGTGGTCCATGAGCCACTGGTGGTCCATGAACCACTGGTGATCCATGAGCCACTGGTGATCCATGAACCACTGGTGGTCCATGAGCCACTGGTGATCCATGAACCACTGGTGGTCCATGAGCCACTGGTGGTCCATGAACCACTGATGGTCCATGAGCCACTGGTGGTCCATGAACCACTGGTGGTCCATGAGCCACTGGTGGTCCATGAACCACTGGTGGTCCATGAGCCACTGGTGGTCCATGAGCCACTGGTGGTCCATAAGCCACTGGTGATCCATGAGCCACTGGTGGTCCATGAGCCACTGGTGGTCCATGAGCCACTGGTGGTCCATGAGCCACTAGTGGTCCATAAACCACTGGTGATCCATGAGCCACTGGTGGTCCATGAACCACTGGTGATCCATGAGCCACTGGTGGTCAATGAGCCACTGGTGGTCCATGAGCCACTGGTGGTCCATGAGCCACTAGTGGTCCACGATATTTTTGTTATGTTCTGATGGTCCAAGGATTGAAATTAAAAAACGCAGCTATGTTACCTGCCTCTTTGCCTGTACGCAAGTAGGCCGTCTACCTGTATGCAAATGAACCTCTCGTCTCTACTAATTAATTAGTTTTCACCTGTTGGCAAATTAAAATAATGTAGGTGTGTTAACTCACTCTGTGCTAGAATGCGTGTAATGTTTGGGTTTATATGTACTCGTATAATTGTGCTTGCGGGAGTTGAGCTTTGGCTCTTTGGTCCCGCCTCTCAACCGTCAATCAATTGGTGTACAGATTCCTGAGCCTACTGGGCTCTATCATATCTACATTTGAAACTGTGTATGGAGTCAGCCTCCACCACATCACTTCCTAGTGCATTCCGCCGTTAACTACTCTGACACTGAAAAAGTTCTTTCTGACGTCTCTGTGGCTCATTTGGGGACTCAGTCTCCACCTGTGTCCCCTTGTTCGCGTACCACCCGTGTTAAACAGTTTATCCAGTTGATGTGTGTGTGTGTGTGTGTACTCACCTACTTGTGCTTGCGGGGGTTGAGCTTTCGCTCTTTGGTCCCGCCTCTGGCTCTTAGGTCCCGCCTCTCCATGAGGTGTGTGTGTGTGTGTGTGTGTGTGAGCAGGTGTGGTGGAGTTAATTAGCTTGTATGCCGTGTTAAGATAAGGCTTTACGCTCTGTTAGTCGCCCGCACCTGTATGCAAGTGTTCCCTAACGTTTTATATGCTAATTAGTCTTTAACTTGTATGCAAATGCAGCTTATAACTAAATATTAATTACTAATATGTACGTATGCAAATAAGCTTAATCTTGTCTATTGATTACCTGCCTCTCTGAATGCAAATCAGTCCAAAGCATATATGTAAATTACCTATTGCATTCAAATATGTACACCCTTGCATGCAAATGAAGTAAATATCTAAATGGCAATTTGAAGTACACTTGCATGCTAATTATCCAGCACCTGTATGCCAATTAACCCTATAGCAATTTACATATCAATCATTCACCTGTAAGTTTTTTTTTAATTTGGATTATTTTCTGTGATATTTCACGAGGCTTCCCATTCTTCAGCATGCCCAGTAACCTATTATAGTTGTGAATGAAAAGTATTGCCTAAACTTCGTTCATAGCTCACTGCTGAATTTACGACTGGGCAATCAATCAAAAGTTTACTGAAACAAAGTTAGTGTTTAAGTCAGTATTGGTAAGGAACGACGGTGGGAAGGGAGTAGAGGCAAGAGCAAGGGAGAGACAAAAATAAATCTCGCAAAATATTCATTAAACTATGTGAAAAGTTCAGTAGAAAGTATTAAGCTAATAACACTAGATGGCATTATGAAGTGGTTTGTGGACCAGGAGCTGAGATATGATGACGGGAGAAAAGAATTGTTCCCAACCCTTGAACCATCGGGGATCGAACGCCAACCCATTAAGATACAACACGGCTGTAAAGAACAAAACAGATAGATTGATAAACTATGTAAGGGAAACGCTTGAAAACATAAGTAACGAAATCGTTCACTTAATAAATTTAGTTCACCCGACTGACCCCATAAGCTCCTGAAGACTTTCAATACCAGCACGAATTAATAACATAGAATGAAATTTAACAATTTCCAGTAAACACACGCTGGAACTAGATCACTCGCAGTTTAGTCATTTTCCCTCAAAGTGGAAAGTGGATAACGTAACAGTGTTATTGTGTGTGTGTGTGTGTGTGTGTGTACTCGCCTAGTTGTACTAATCTAGTTGTGTTTGCGGGAGTTGAGCTCTGGCTCTTTGGTCCTGCTACTCAACTGTCAATCAACTGGTGTACAGATTCCTGAGCCTACTGGGCTCTGTCATATCTACATTTGAAACTGTGTATGGAGTCAGCCTCCACCACAACACTACTTAATGCATTCCATTTGTTTACTACCCTGACACTGAAAAAATTCTTGCTAACGTCTCTGTGGCTCATCTGGGTACTAAGTTTCCACCTGTGTCCCCTTGTTCGTGTCCCACCCGTGCTGAAGAGTTTGTCTTTGTCCACCCTGTCAATTCCCCTGAGAATTTTGTAGGCGGTTGTGTGTGTGTGTGTGCGTGAGTGTTGTGATGACCTCAGCTGCGTTGTTTCAACAATCTATACAACTGGTTAGCACCAGGGCCTACTAACTAAGGAGTCCCAGTTTCGATCCCCGGTAGGAAAACTAGTGTATGGGCACGTTGCTTTTCACCTGATTCCACTGTGCTCCCAACAGCACATATATACCCGGGAGACTGGCAACTGTCGAGGGTTGCAACCTACGGATGGTCAGTAGTTGGCCCTGCGGGACCGCAATAGTCTTAATATGAAGGGAATTATGGGAAGGCAAATGGTAAACTATATATGTGAATGTTGACAAGCTTAACGAAACGCTGCTTTTACCATCATAGTTAATTCTTCAACTCGATAATTGAAGAACAAAAATATAGAGCAGATTCATGTAGACTCATTAGTCTA
>NC_091159.1:7885228-7897728 GCF_040958095.1 Procambarus clarkii
TGCTTCCTGAGGATATATATGTGTGCGGGTGTTATAAATATTTGTAGGAGATATAATAAAGGAAAAAAAAGATAGAAAGGCAGGAGGAGGACCAAGAGCAAATAGCTCCAGTCTGCAGACACATACAGTAAATATGTGTCTGCAGACACATTCCCCTCCACACACACGAAGGGGAAGGTCACGTAGGAACTAGAAATAGGTAGTTCCTGAAGCAGCGCATAATGCAGACAACAGGTGTAGGGGGAGAGGACGAACCTGCACCGCTACACACAGTGTTCACCCAGACCCAGGTGGAGTGTGAGAGGTCACCACATGAGGAACGTCTTGGTGCAGTTAGAAGACGTAACAGAAGTTTGTTTACCAATATGGAAGATATGGTATGTCTGAAGGGAAGGTACTCAAGCACCAGATAGAATAAAATGTAAGCAAACCAGTACAACTACGGCAGATTTTGCCACAAATATTTACAGGAACTCAGAGATACTATGTATTGATCCTACATTAATATCTTTACATTAATATACCTACATTAATATTCATCTCTTTAATGTGTCTACCGCGAATTTACAGGACGATAAATTTGGTGACATGATTGAAAAAATGAGACATGAATGGGGCCTTAAACTATAGACCGATGTCACCGACGTGTATCCCTTGGGAAATTCTGGAGGAAATATGCAGCAAAAGGATAATGGAACATCAGGAGAGGACTACCTCCGTTTATAAAGCACAACATGGTTTTAGACAGGTGTATCGTTAGAGTGGGATCGAATCCAGCAACATGCTTACCAAGATTTATCAAAGGAGAGTGAGAGAGAAGAATGGTAGGATTGCATCGTTTTAGATTTTCCAAATATACCTTTGACCCTATCCCAGCAAAACACTGACAGCTACATTGGAAAAGTAATGTGGGGATAACTGTACAGATACTGAAATGAAATCTGAGATTATCTGACACGTCTCAGTAGGCCGGAGTGTAAATGTCGGTTTTTTTGAATGGAGGCTAAACTGATGGGGATTTTAAAGACTGCCGTAGTCTACACAATTCTTCAGACCTGGTCCAAAACTGTTGCACCATATCACCTAACCCAAGTGCGAGTATATGTATGACGGATAAGCTGTTTAAGTGTTGGAATAAGTGAAACTGTTTAGTGTTTTCATGTTACAGTTGTGTATGTAAACTAAAGTCTTTGAAAATGTAATAAGTTATTACGAAACGCGTTCTAGCGTCGCGTCAGACGAGAAATAAAAATGAATTTTGGAAAATTGAATTTTCAATTACCATCCACAGTAAAACGAGACATTAGAAATATTGAGGAAATTCGTGTTAGAATTATTAATCTCACTTTTTCGGTCATATTTAACAACATACCTACCTAGTAGGTATGTTGTTAAATACCGTCGTACCTAGTAGCCAGAATGCACTTCTCGGCCTACTATGCAAGGCCAGATTTGCCTAATAAGCCAAGTTTTCCTTAATTAATATATTTTCTCTAATTTTTTTCTTATGAAATGATAAAGCTACCAATTTCATTATGTATGAGGTCATTTTTTTTTCTTGGAGTTAAAATTAACGTAGATATATGACCGAACCTAACCAACCCTACCTAACCTAACCTATATATATATAACAACATACATATATATATATATATATATATATATATATATATATATATATATATATATATATATATATATATATATATATATATATATATATATATATATATGTCGTACCTAGTAGCCAGAATGCACTTCACAGCCAACTATGCAAGGCCCGATTTGCCTAATAAGCCAAGTTTTCATGAAATAATTGTTTTTCGACTACCTAACCTACCTAACCTAACCTAACCTAACTTTTTCGGCTACCTAACCGAACCTAACCTATAAAGATAGGTTAGGTTAGGTTAGGTTAGGTAGGGTTGGTTAGGTTCGGTCATATATCTACGTTAATTTTAACTCCAATAAAAAAACATTGACCTCATACATAATGAAATGGGTAGCTTTATCATTTCATAAGAAAAAAATGAGAGAAAATATATTAATTAAGGAAAACTTGGCTTATTAGGCAAATCTGGCCTTGCATAGTAGGCCGAGAAGTGCATTCTGGCTACTAGGTACGACATATATATATATATATATATATATATATATATATATATATATATATATATATATATATATATATATATATATATATATATATATATACATATATATATACATAAATATATCTCAATCTCGTAAGTGAAACGCAACACAGAATTCTGCTCAAAGGCCTCCTTCAGCTCCTGCAGATGTCTGACATCAGGTACCTGTGTAAAAATATCGTCAACATACCTGCAGTATATGGCCGGTTTCAAGTTCATGTCGACTGAGACCTTTTGCTCGATGGTACCCATGTAGAAGTTTGCAAACAGGACACCTAGGGGAGAACCCAAGGATGGGAAGCTGCCCTTTCTAGATGTAACAGTCATGGAAAGGAGCGGAGGTTTCCACACTGCAGTCTACACTAAGGAAACAAACATAGGAATGTGCCTCAATGCCAACAGTGACTGCCCAGACAGGTACAAGAGGAGTGTTGTTAACGCTTATGTCGACCGCGCTCTCAGCCACAGCTCAGGATGGAAGCAAGTCGATGAAGAACTCTGTAGGGTAAGGCAGGTTCTAGTCAACAACGGCTTCTCCAATGGTTTCGTTGAAGACATCATAAAAAGGAAAGTGAAACGCCATGCAACCTCTGAAGAGACAACTAACACAACACCTATACCCCCTATTAGACTATTTTACAGGAACTTCTTTTCCACAGCTCATAAAACGGAGGAAAGGGTCCTGAAAGATATTGTTAATAGAAACGTTATCCCTACAGACAAAATTCAAAAGATACAACTGACGATTTACTATAAAACCAAAAAAACAGCCAACCTATTCATGAGAAACTCTCCAGACACAAAGCAGAACGCTTTAAAAGAGACCAACGTCGTCTATGCCTTCAAATGCCCACTTGGGGACTGTAAGTCTCAAAGAACTCAGTATATAGGCAAGACAACAACATCTCTTTCCAGGCGATTAACGATGCATAAGCAACAGGGCTCCATTAAGGAACATATAATCTCTTCCCACAACCAGACCATCACCAGAGAAATCTTAGCAAACAACACAGAAATCATCGATAGATACAGCGATAGCAGACGGCTTGACATCTGCGAGGCACTACACATCAAGAAGTCAACACCAGCAATCAACAGCCAATTAATGCACAACTATATTCTACCCACTTCAAGACTCCGCTCCAATATAGAAGCATCAGGAAATATGAGCCAATAGGCCCTTTGCAGTTACTTCCATCCGTACCTTCAATTTACCCAATTAATACCCATTGTTGCGTGTTTTGTCCTGTGTTGAAAGTTTTGTTCACCTCATCCAAAACTGTTGTAACATATCACCTCACCCAAAATGCGGGTATGAAATGAAAGCTGTTTAAATCATAGCGTAGTAAGAACTCTGTTTAGTGTTTGCAGGTTATAGTTGTGTGTGTGTAAACTAAAAGTCTTTGAAAATGTAATAAGTTATTACGGAACGCGTTTAAGTGTCGCGTCAGACTAGAAATAAAAATGAATTTTGGAGAATTGATTTTTCAATTACCATAAACAGTGAAAAGAAACATAAGAAATATTGAGATAATTCGTGTTAGAATTATTAATCTTACTTCTTCGGTCATATTTATTAATATATGTCTACTGGAAAGACTGCTACCAAAATATACTAATATATATATATATATATATATATATATATATATATATATATATATATATATATATATATATATATATATATGTCGTACCTAGTCGCCAGAAAGCACTTCTCGGCCTAATATGCAAGGCCCGATTTGCCTAATAAGCCAAGTTTTCCTGAAATAATATATTTTCTCTAATTTTTTCTTATGAAATAATAAAGCTACCCATTTCATTATGTATGAGGTCAAATTTTTTTTATTGGAGTTAAAATTAACGTAGATATATGACCGAACCTAACCAACCCTACCTAACCTAACCTAACCTATAAAGATAGGTTAGGTTAGATTAGGTAGCCCAAAAAAGTTAGGCTAGGTTAGGTTAGGTAGGATAGGTAGTCGAAAAACAATTAATTCGTGAAAACTTGGCTTATTAGGCAAATTGGGCCTTGCATAGTAGGCTGAGAAGTGCGTTCTGGCTACTAGGTACGACATATATATATATATATATATATATATATATATATATATATATATATATATATATATATATATATATATATATATATATATATATATATATATATATATTTTTACTCCCCAGCATGGAGCCAAGTCTAGAAATAGGACAAGGAAAACTATAGAAAAGGTCCAAAGATATGCAACGCGACTTGTTTCGGAGCTGAAGGGATTGAGCTATGAGGAATGATTAAGAGAAGTGAACCTTACTACATTGGAGGAAAGTAAAGATAACGGGAACATGATCACAACATATAAGCTTCTACGGGAAATTTACAAAGTAGACCAAACAGCGTTGTTCAAAGATTGGAAGAGCAGAACGAGAGGCCATAAACGGAAACTAGCGACGCAAATGAGTCATAGAGACATCAGGAAGAACGTTTTAAGTGTTAGAGTTGTCAATAAATAGATTAGGTTAGATATAAAAGTCGTTGAAGCTAATTTGATTCAAAATTTTAATGTAAATATTACAAAAGCGTAACTAATAAATTATTGCATTTATCTAAGAACGTTCGGAAGTCGGGGCTAGGAGCTTAGCTCGACCCTGCCAGCACATGTAGGTGAGTACATTTAGGTGAGTCCTCACACACACAAATAATGCAGACCATTTTCGGGACGTTGAAACTTTATTTCCCCCTCAAATCCACCTATGTGTCGTAAAAGTACTTTTTTACGAGAAAATAAAAAAATATTCTTTTATATAGAGGCGAATGGTTAGCTTCGGTTCTGCACTGATATTTGTTCCCTATTTTATCCATCTCTAAAACGAGAGACCGGAGACAACGGCACGACTTCTGGAGCAAATAAAAAATGTCTGCTTCTCAGATGAGGATGGTAAGAAAAGTGTGTGTGTATTCACCTAGTTGTGCTTGCGGGGGTTGAGCTCTGCTCTTTCGGCCCGCCTCTCAACTTTCAATCAAATGGTTCTAACTACTACTACTAATGTTTTTTTTCACAACACCCCCCCCCCTACCTAGAAAGCTGCCCGTGACAGCTGACTAACTCCCAGGTACCTATTTACTGCTAGGTAACAGGGCCATAGGGTGAAAGAAACTCTGCCCAATGTTTCTCGCCGACGCCCGGGATCAATCCCGGGACCACAGGATCACATGTCCAGCGTGCTGTCCGTCCGGCCGGCCCCATGTGTGTGTGTGTGTGTGTGTGTGTGTGTATGTGTGTGTGTGTGTGTGTGTGTGTGTGTGTGTGTGTGTGTGTGTGTGTGTGTGTGTGTGTGTGTGATAGGCAAAATATTTCCAAAACTTTGAATGTCTATGAAACATAGGGCGGGTCTGTTTATTTTCCACGTTGGCAACAATCCAAGAGGCGTCCAGCCTTACCCAAACTTTGACACATTTCTTAAAAGTTGAAATACTTTCTGTCGCGATTCGTGAATGAAACCGGCAGATTATCTCCAAACCTTCTGCTGTTCCTGCAAATTCTGCGCATTTTGTTGGTGGTTTTGAAAAGTTTTATCAGTATTATCTCTGTAAACTGTCCATTTGTATGTTAATAATGCAGTTATAAAAAAAATTCTGCATTGGTTACAATTATAATTGACAGTAACCTGAGCTAGTCGAATGCTGTATAAAATTTATTATAATTGAAAGATTTTATCTTTAAATTTTACAAAAATCGCCAGATATTTTTTAATTGAAACTATATACGAAACAAAAGTATATTATGTTTAATATACTATTTTTTATTAAAAATTACATAAACATTTATTTTTAATCTTGATGATGTTTCGAGTTAAGAAATATTCGATAGTGAGAATAATTCGATGTCTGCAGTGAGACATACGAATGTATTTCTTGTATATAGTGAGACAGGCGAATATATTTCTTTTATTAGTGAGACAGATGAATGTATTTATTGTATTAGTGAGACCTACGAATATTTTTGTTATATTAGTGAGACATACGAATGTATCAGTGAGAGATGATAACGATATTAATCATACAAAAGTAAGTTAAAAGGTCGATACAAAGGATGTGTGTAATGTAGAGTGGAACAAGAGTTCATGGAGGGAACACAGAGACACAGGCCAGCCACTTGCAGGTTAGAAAGAATATTTTTGCCTTAGGAGAGTGAGCAAATGACTGTCAAGAGAGAGAGAGAGAGAGAGAGAGAGAGAGAGAGAGAGAGAGAGAGAGAGAGAGAGAGAGAGAGAGAGAGAGAGAGAGAGAGAGAGAGAGAGAGAGAGATACAGTAGAAGCAAATAGTTTCAACGGGAGATACGGTAAAGCGGGACTCAGTAACTAGGACTCGACTCTGCAGGAACATTTAGGCTTGGATATATAGGTGAGTACACACACACAATCGTCCTGGTAACACTGCTAAACAGCAACACAAGGATACTCGCAATAAAAAGGTTCAGCATAAAGTGAGCAATACTAAGGTTTTATTGGCCAGGTTCTCCCCCTCTGATGCCCCCTGGCCAGGTTCTCCCCCTCTGATGCCCCCTGGCCAGGTTCTCCCCCTCTGATGCCCCCTGGCCAGGTTCTCCCCCTCTGATGCCCCCTGGAATATTGAGGAGCTGCTCGGCGGGGCAAGACAGTGATATACACCTCTATATTCCTTGATGGTTAATACTTTCGTATATTCTCCGTGTAACTAGTCTCTATGGACTAGAAAATAGGAATCAGGATAAGAAAACTTCTCTACGAGAGAAGAGTTGATATTTGATAGATATTTGATCCTTATGGGTGGAAACTGAAGATTGAAGATCCTCGGTTTACAGAGTACTACTTGGCTTGGTTTACCACTGTGGGGAATCAACACTTGACTCTTGCTGAGTCGAGGCCTCTATAAGCGTTAATAAAGTGATTCTGTTAATAATATTGCTACTACTTCTACTTCCTCTTCTTCTTCTACTGCTATTGATACTACTTCCACTGTTATTATTTGTAAGACTATTACAAATCTAGACTCTAGTCAAGACTAGAGTCTAGATTACAAGACTCTAGTCAAATATTAATGTTATAGTTTAGACCTAATATAATTCATTCTACTACTTAGTCCAAATTGTACTATTATTTCCTGTAATATTTGGTGAGTACCTCACTAAAAGAGGTGAGATACTCACCTCTTTTGTGTTTTCCTTAATTTTCCTCTCTTAAATTTCCCTCTTAAATTCGCGTTTGCCTCTTAAATTCTTCAATAAGTATTTAAGAGGGAAACGCGTAGGTGAGAGCGGAGACCGTCTACCTCCACCGGAGTCTCCATCTATCTCCGTCTACCCTCACCGGAGACTCCCTCACCCGCCTTCAGACGGGTGAGGGAGGCTTCTCCCCAGCCTGCTGTAACCACTCACAGCCAAAATACATCCTATAGTTTAGTAATTTAGTGAAAAACAGGAGGATGGATGCAACCACTGTTACCTTTGTTCCCACGCCCCGCCTCGCTTGTGGAGGTACTGGTCTTCGAGATTGCCATGAAAATATAAAGACAATCTTAGAGTTTCAAAGGCACTCTTATCCAGGCGGACCCATTTACTAGATGCCTTCTCGTAGCACTGTCCCTCCCTCTGTATTTAACAAATTACTTTCACCTGTCGAACCTTCCTGATGTCGGTTGTCCTCGACGGTGTCAAATGTTCCGCTCAGGAGCGTGTTGCCTTCCCAGCGTTATGACTTGCTCAAAGTTTGGTCTTGAGACTTCTATTTAAACACTTCGTAGCGATGCCGACCATATTAAGGCGTCTACCCCGGAGGTTCGCTGCGTTAATGGCAGAACAGTCTGCTCTCAACCACACATACAAGGATAACGCCGCCTTCACCGAGGCAAGGTGTCTGATACGGCAACTTGGTGTAAACGTCACACTCATGTGTGACGTTTACACCAAGCTGTGACGGAATACCCTGATAATTCTTCCTCTCTCTCTCCTTCCTCTTGCCCTGCTCCGCGTCCATGACCTCGACTGGTGACCTAAATGTTCATACCTCTCCACACTTACAAATCTGGACAAACGACGTTCATATAACATTGACTCAATGATAATAACGTTGATACTCACTGGATTAAATGTTACTCAAGTGCATCTTGTCCACTGAGGCCAAGCTCCGGGTATGGGAGTGTTCCTCTCAGATGAACTCTCCACCTGTGGGCTTGTTCCCTGCTCCCGTAATCTGATGAGAACACAAGGATGAAGGAAAAGACAGGTATACTGGCCCTTACTTATATCCACTCAAACCCAGTCATATACCTGTCTAAACCTTCGGTTGGAAGTGCAGCAGGTCAACTGACACCATACGAGGAAGTTTCTATTTACATTCAATTAAACTTATTCAAGCGATCCAACTTATATTATGTTACAAGTGCGGGCCCCTCTGATGTTTGTTTCCACTCTCGTCCTCCGCTCTGTCTTAACGTCCTCATATTCCCCTTATGGCCACTTGGGGTGGACGGTAGAACGATGGTCTGGCTTCCTGCAGGTCGGCGTTCAATCCCCGACCGTCCAAATAGTTGGACACCATTCCTTTCCCCCAGTCCCATGCCTAGTCCTTATCCTGATCCTTTCCAAGTGCTTTGTAGTCGTAATGGCTTGGCGCTTTCCTTTTGATAGTTCCTCTTCCCTTACGGACATAGCTGATGTCCATCCCCCGTCCCTACCGGACCAGATATTCGTGACAGGTGTCTGAACTGGAGGCGACACTGCAGACTACATTGCGACCACCGTTCCACTACCCCAATGCTCTCTTTTTTCCAAGAGGTACCAAGGTACCTGGCCCACTCGATTGACTGCCCCCACAACCCGAGTTTTACACGGTACTCACCCACTCTCTGGTGTACGTCAGGTTTACTACCTTTTACCACCGTTAATTCTAACTGAAGATATTTTTATTTTAGTATAGATTTTTGATCACGGGTTTTTTTGTGTCTAAAACGAGAGGCGGAGGACAAGAGCACGGCTCGAGGGCAATAAAAATGCATTTATCAAATAAGGGAAGAAAAGTGTGTGTGTGTGTATGTGTTTGTATTTACTATTTGTATTTACTATTTCTGTCTCCAGAATCGAGCTATTTTAGCTCTTAGACCCCGCCTTTCTAGCCAATCTATTTTTTCTCTATATGTCTTCTACATATATTTCTCTTTAACACATGCTTACACATCTCTAGGAAGCAGCCCGTAGTCGCTGTCTAGCTCCCAGGTACCTATTTACTTCTAGGTGAACAGATGCATTAGAGTGAAAGAAACTCTACCCATTTGTTTCCGCCTCCGCCGGGAATCGAACCCGGGTCATTTGGGCTACGACCCCCAAGCGCCGTCTACTCAGCCGCGAGGCCCAATTGTTATGAGTGTGTGTGTGTGTGTATGAGTGTACCCACCTATTTGTGCCTACAGCATCGAGTTCTAGCTCTTGGACCCCGCTTTTCTAGCCGGTGGTTGTCTAATGCTATGACTCCTGATATATTTCCCTGTCATACCTGCTTTTGAAGTTATGAATGGAGATTGCCTCTCCAACCTGCTCCTTTAGGTCTTTCTATTTACTCACTTTCCTTACGCCGAAGGAAAACTTTCTAACATCTCTATGACACATCGGAGTCTCAAGCGTCCACCCGTGTCCTCTTGTTCTGTTGATATTCGCTATAAACAAACCCTCTGTTTCCACCATGTCAGTCCACCATGTTTCCACCAACTGTCAGGGGGAGCCTGACAGCTGGGTGGACAGCGCTTCGGATTCGTAGTCCTGAGGTTCCGGGTTCGATCCCCGGTGGAGGCGGAGACAAATGGGCAAACTGTTTCTTTCACCCTGATGCCCCTGTTACCTAGCAGTAAATAGGTACCTGGGAGATAGACAGCTGCTACGGGCTGCTTCCTGGGAGGGGGTGTAAAAAAAGGATTCCTGGTCGAGGACCGGGCCTCAGGGACGCTAAGCCCCGAAATCATCTCAAGATAAGATCCCTCTAAGTAATTTATACGTCTGTCCTTGTCCCCCCCCCCCGCCCCCCTCCTTCCTAACGTCGTCAGGTCTAGCTTTTTCAATCTCTCTCTTCATACCTCATCCCTCGCAGCTCTGGGACCAGTCTCCTTGCAAACATCTGCATACTCATAAGACTGACCTCATATAGGCGGCATACCGTGATCTAAAAGCCTCCTTATTCAGGTTTCTGAAAGATGTTCTGACTTTTGCCAAAGCAGAGTATGCGGCTGACGTTATTCTATTTATATGAGCCTCTGAAGTTAGGTTTGGTGTTATGTCCATTCCCAGATCCTTTTCTCTAGTCGTTAAAGGGATGTAGTTTCCCTTCATCATGTTTCAGCCTTTCGGTTTCCTGATTCCATTTCCATCATCTTACACTTGCTGGTATTGAGCTCTAGCAGCCATTTCATGAACCAGCTCTGCAACCTGTTCAAGTCATCCTGGAGAATCTTACAATACTCATCTGTCTCAACCTTTCTCATTAGTTTTTCATCATCTGCCAACGTTGACATATAAGACTTAACTCCTAGAAGTCGTTTACATAAATGAGGAATAGTATGGGACCCAGCACCGATCCTTGAGGCACCCCGCTTGTTACTCTATGCTAGTCCGACTCCTCGCCACTCACTGTCACTCTGACATCTGTCCGTTAAGTAATTCCTAACCCATGATAGTGCGATTTCGTCTACTCCCGCCTGTCTCTCAAGTTTGTCAGGTACTGTGTGTGCCTGTGTGGTACTGTATCAAAGGCTTTGTGGCAGTTCAGAAATATGCAATCTGCCTAGTCTTCTCTGACTTTCCTTACTTTCGTTACTTTATCATAAAGCTCCAGGAGGTTCGTCATGCATGATTTCTCTTCTCTAAAGCCGTGTTGTTGTTTACTTACAAACCCAATTCTTTCTAGGTGTGTAACTAGTCTTAGCCTTATATTTCTTTCAAGTACTTTGCAAGGGATTCTTGTGAGTGTCACTGGTCTGTAGTTAAGTGCTTCTTCTCTATCTCCTTTCTTGTAGACTGGCACCACAGTAGCTTTCTTCCAGCAGCTGGAGAATACCCCCGTTATAAGGGACTCATTAAAGATTAGCACTAGAGGTGCTAAACATGATGTTTAACAGTGATAAATTCCAGGTACTCAGGTACGGTAAAAATGAGGACCTTAAACATATTACAGAGTACAAAACACAATCAAATGTACCCATAGTAGGAAAACAGCATGTAAAGGATTTGGGAATAATAATGTCTGACGACCTAACGTTTAAGGAGCATAACCAAGCAAATATTGCGACAGCCAGAAAAATGATAGGATGGATTACGAGAACTTTCAAATCCAGGGATCCCAGCACAATGGTTGTACTCTTCAAGTCACTTGTGTTGTCCCGTCTTGAGTACTGTTCAGTACTCACTTCCCCCTTCAGAGCAGGAGAGATTGCTGAAATAGAGGGAATACAGAGAACATATACGGCACGCATAGACGCAATAAAGCACCTAAATTATTGGGATCGTCTCAAAGCCCTCCAAATGTACCCACTAGAAAGAAGACGAGAGAGATATCAAATAATATACACCTGGAAGATACTGGAGGGCCAAGTACCAAATCTACACAGTAAAATAACAACGTACTGGAGTAAACGATATGGAAGAAAATGTAGAATAGAACCAGTGAAGAGCAGAGGTGCCATAGGCACAATCAGAGAACACTGTATAAACATCAGAGGTCCGCGGTTGTTCAACGTCCTCCCAGCAAGCATAAGAAATATTGCCGGAACAACCGTGGACTTTTTTAAGAGGAAACTAGATTTATTCCTCCAAGGAGTGCCGGACCAACCGGGCTGTGGTGGGTATGTGGGCCTGCGGGCCGCTCCAAGCAACAGCCTGGTGGACCAAACTCACACAAGTCAAGCCTGGCCTCGGGCCGGGCTTGGGGAGTAGAAGAACTCCCAGAACCCCATCAACCAGGTATCAACCAGGTATCAACCAGGTATGCTGAGGGCCTGTGCTGCTTCTTTTCACATCCATGGTTATGTATGTGTGTGTGTGTGTGTGTGTATTCACCTAGTTGTGATTGCGGGGGTTTGAGCTTTGCTCTTTCGGCCCGCCTCTCAACTGTCAATCAACTGTTACTAACTACTAAATAATTCCAACTCCCCCCCCCCCCACACACACACACAGGAAGCAGCTCTGTAACAGCTGTCTAACTCCCAGGTACCTATTTACTGCTAGGTAACTGGGGCATTCAGGGTGAAAGAAACTTTGCCCATTTGTTTCTGCCTGTTCCGGGAATCGAACCCGGGCCACAGAATTACGAGTCCTGCGCACTGT
>NC_091159.1:7902728-7905985 GCF_040958095.1 Procambarus clarkii
TGACCGAACGGTGCCCAAACACTTAAGCCATTGGGGGTATCGAACGCCGACCCCTGATTCCTGATTTTATATTGACGTACCAACCTAACCACCGTCACACGACCACCGAAGGAAACCCGTCATAGCTTTGTCCATTTGCAAATGTTAGTCATACTATTTATAGAAGCAAATGTGAATCGCATCTCTACCCGCCAAACACACAACGAAACTACGACGTCGGTACAACGTTCGAACAAGTTTTAACACCACCTAACCAGTTATAACAACCAATATAGCAAGTTGTAACAACGTTCTAATACGTCATAAACACGTTAAGCCAAGATGTAACAACTTTATTACAAGTTGTAACAAGCGGAATATAGAGACAGTTAGGGTTTGTGTTTCCAGGGTACTCGCTGTGAAGAAAGAGTGGCATCTTCACTATCAACAAGCGACCACCTAACTTTTACGAGCATCGTCATCACTGTCCTCATTGTTATTATCACCAGCATCATCACTATCAACACTATCATCATCCCAATCACCTTCGTCAGCATTGCCCATCATTATAGCTATCTAATCTTCATCTTAGCTGACATCACCATCACAATATAATCTGGAGGACAATGAAAGTTGCTGCGAACGGAGCTGAGGTGTGTGTGTGAAATGGCAAATTATGCTGGATCCATTAGTGTCCCCAATTTTATGCGGATTTCCCGAAAGGTCCATTTTTAACGTTGCTTACAATATCAACTCCGGTCTACAGATTACTTAGGTTGGCTCACTCGTCTTGAAGGCTCCCATCTACTCGTGGTACTGTGTGTGTGTGTGTGTGTGTGTGTGTGTGTGTGTGTGTGTGTGTGTGTGTGTGTGTGTGTGTGTGTGTGTGTGTGTGTGTGTGTGTGTACTGACCTAATTGTGCTTGCGAGGGTTGAGCTCTGGCTCTTTGGTCCCGCCTCTCAATCGTCAATCAACTGATGTACAGATTCCTGAGCCTACTGGGCTCTGTCATATCTACATTTGAAACTGTGTATGGAGTCAGCCTCCGCCACATCACTTCCTAGTGCATTCCATTTACTAACTACTCTGACACTGAAAAAGTTCTTTCTAATGTCTCTGTGGCTCATTTGGGTACTCAACTTCCACCTGTGTCCCCTTGTGCGTGTGCCACCCGTGTTAAATAATCCATCCTTGTCCATCCTATCAATTCCCCTGAGAATTTTGTATGTGGTGATCATGTCTTCCCTAGCTCTTCTGTCTTTCAGCGACGTGAGGTGCAGTTCACGTAGTCTGTCCTCATAAGTCATACCTCTTAGTTCTGGAACTAACCTAGTGGCATACCTCTAATCTTTTTCCAGCTTCGTCTTGCTGGGGCTACATACTCCAGGATTGGCCTTACATATGCGGTATACAAGGTTCTGAAGGATTCCTTACACAGGTTCCTGAAAGCAGTTCTGATGTTAGCCAGCTTCGCATATGCCGCTGATGTTATTCTTTTGATGTGGGCTTCGGGAGACAGGTTTGGCGTGATATTAACTCCCAGATCTTTCTCTCTCTCCATTTAGTGAAGGACTTCATCTCCCATTCGGTATCGAGTGACTGGCCTCCTCCTAGTTTCATTACCTTACATTTACTTGGGTTGAACTTTAGTAGCCATTTGTCGGACCATTTCTTCAGTTTGTCTAGGACATCTTGTAGCCTCATACTATCCTCCTCTGTCCTGATCCTCTTCATAATTTTTGCATCATCAGCAAACATCGAGAGGAACGAGTCAATTCATTCTGGGAGATCATTTACGTATATCAAAAACAGTATAGGTCCCAGGGCTGATCCCTGTGGGACTCCACTGGTGACTCCCGGCCACTCCGAGACCTCACCCCTCACGGTGACTCGCTGTGTCCTGTTGCTTAGGTACTCCTCTTATCCCAGTGGAGTACCTTCCCTTTCACTCCTGCCTGCATCCTCCAGTTTGTGCACTAGTCTCTTATGTGGTACTGTGTCAAAAGCTTCCTGGCAGTCCAGAAATATGCAGTCTGTCCTGTGTGTATGTGTGTGTGTGTGTGTTTGGGTGTGTTAGAGAGGGGTTTGAAGGTGAACTTTGTGTGTAATAGTTAAAGGTGCAGGTGAGTTGTGTCGGGGCGCCTCATTCAGACATAGGTTAACATACACACACGTGCGCCTCCTCACACTCCTCCTCCTTAAGGGAGCAGCCCTAACACGTCCTACCCTTTGCTCATTATTCACCATTTCGTCAATACTCATCCCCTTCCTCACTACTCACATTACTGCCGTCGTTGTTGCAGTAGAGCCACGTTCTAGCTTCATGCAAGTCCGCGTTCAATCCCCGACCGTCCAAGTGGTTGGGCACCATTTCTTTCCCACCCTCCCATCCCAAATCCTTATCCTGATCCCTTCCAAGTGCAGTTTTTAATCGAATTTTAATCGAATTTGCTTGGCGCTTTCTCCTGATAGTTCCATTCCATTCATACTAATTCGTTGCAAACTTTACGAAATCAACCAAATGTTTAAATATGTGATGTATTATTAAAATGAAATTACTAATGCGATGTATTAGTAAAAGAGTATAGCACCGTAATATTGCCGTTTTCTTTGCTTAGTTGCCTATGGGTTAGGTGGGCTGCTTGGGTTTGGACGTTTCTCACTAAGCAAAACTTGCGTTTTTTTTACGGAGTGGACGAGCTGGAAGAACCACCCCCCCCCCTACACCTACACAGCACTTCATCTTAAATTCCTCATCTTAAATCCCTCATTTTAAATCCCTCATCTTAAATCCCTCCTCTTAAATCCCTCCTCTTAAATCCCTCATCTTAAATCCCTCATCTTAAATCCCTCATCTTAAAAACTTCATCTTTCTGTGCTGAAGCACAAAAAGCTTATAAGCTTTTATACAACAACGCCAACAATGCAATTATATTTAACCAAATATACACGTATACATATATATATGTGTATGTATATCTATACACACGAGTGCTTGGAGCAGCAGATTAGATCTATCCCATCATTGACTTTAAGCGTGATGACCCTTAGCGACTTATTCGCAATTTTCGCCCCTAATTGACGCTCCATTATTTAGTTGGCAGCGTCGCGTTAAGAGGTAATGGAAACTAATGGCCAGAAATTTGGTGTCCCAATGGAAACTTGAAGTAATGGGTATTGGGGAGGGGATGGATGGGGAGGGAGGAGTCTGGGAATCACAAGGGTGAAAGAGGGAGGGGGTGAGGGAAAGGGAGGGGGGATGGGCATGTGGGAAGGGG
>NC_091159.1:7906485-7916485 GCF_040958095.1 Procambarus clarkii
TAGTTCCCTATGGGTTAGGTGGGCTGCTTGGTGTTTAGACGTTTCTGATTAAGCAAAACTGTTGCGTTTTTTACGGAGTGGATGAGTTGGAAGAACCCCCCCCCCCCCTCCCCCTCCTACATCTACACAGCACTTCATCTTAAATCCCTCATCTTAACTCCCTTATTTTAAATCCCTCATCTTAAATCCCTACTCTTAAATCCCTCCTCTTAAATCCCTTATCTTAAATCCCTCATCTTAAATCCCTCATCTTAAAAACTTCATCTTTCTGTGCTGAAGCGCAAAAAGCTTATAAGCATTTATACAACAACGCCAACAATGCAATTATATTTAACCAAATATACACGTATACATATATATATATGTGTATGTATATCTATACACACGAGTGCTTGGAGCAGCAGATTAGATCTATCCCACCATTGACTTTAAGCGTGATGACCCTTAGCGACTTATTCGCAATTTTCGCCCCTAATTGACGCTCCATTATTTAGTTGGCAGCGTCGCGTTAAGAGGTAATGGAAACTAATGGCCAGAAATTTGGTGTCCCAATGGAAACTTGAAGTAATGGGTATTGGGGAGGGGATGGATGGGGAGGGAGGAGTCTGGGAATCACAAGGGTGAAAGAGGGAGGGGGTGAGGGAAAGGGAGGGGGGGATGGGCATGTGGGAAGGGGGGAAGGGGGGGGAGAGAGGGAAGGGGGCCTCCTACTCGTGGCTAATAAGACGGAGCGATTAAGTCAGCTTTTAAGAGACCTTTTAAACGCACAATTTTTCTGCTCTCCGGCTAAATCGTCCATTTGCAAACTTTTTATTTTTTTGGGTGGGTCGCTAGTTAGAACTTTTCCTCTTCTCATTTTTTTTACCCCGGGGGTGTTTTAGAGAAGGAGGGGGGGGATATGGGGGCGTAGTTCTTTGTGTGGCGAGCAAAGGGGATATTTAGGGGGGAGGCTTGAAGCGCTTTGTTAGAAAAAAATCAGAGGTATGCCGACAGATACGAGGAAAAACTACTGATATTTAACCTTACATCATTGGTAGAAAGGAGAGACATTGGAGACATGATTACCACCTAAAAGATTCTCATAGGAATTGAGAGGGGGTAAATAAAGACAAATTACATAGCACT
Organism: Procambarus clarkii; assembly: GCF_040958095.1. Classification (NCBI taxonomy): domain Eukaryota; kingdom Metazoa; phylum Arthropoda; class Malacostraca; order Decapoda; family Cambaridae; genus Procambarus; species Procambarus clarkii. The sequence goes on from NC_091159.1 coordinate 7,907,611, forward strand.
GGTGGAAACTGAATAAGGAACAAAGATAGAAAGTTAGAGCCCAAATGAATCACAGAGATGTTAAAAAATATATTCAGTGTCAGGGTAGTTAACAATTGGAATGCACTAAGAAGTGATGTGGTGGAGACTGACTCCATACACAGCTTCAAATGTACATATGAGAGTCCAACAGGCTCAGGAACATGTGCACGCACACACACACACACACTCACACACACACAAACACACACACACACACACACACACACACACACACACACACACACACACACACACACACACACACACACACACACACACACACACACACACACACACCTTTCCTCCCTCCCACCTTTCCCCCCCTGTCCCCCCTCCCCCTTCATCCCATACCCTCCCTATCCCTCCTCCCCCCTCACCCCGTATCCTCCATGTCCCCCCCCTATCTCCTTAACCCACACCCTACCTGTCCCCCCTTCCATGAAACCCCCACCCCTCACCCCAAACTCCCCTGAAACCCTGAAAACCACCTCACAGATCATCTCACCCACTGAAAAGCTTCCCACACCAGCAGAATGCTCGCCAAGAAAGGGACAAGAAAATGAACTGAAGAAAGTGAGCTTCAAGGCAATGTACACTAACATAGATGGAATTACAAATAAAACAAGTGAACTCGGAGAATGGGCACTAGAAGAAAACCCAGACATAATAGCACTCACAGAAACAAAACTAACAAAAACCATAACAAACGCAGTGTTTCCACAGGGCTACTATGTAGTGAGGAAAGAGAGAGAAGGGAGAGGAGGAGGTGGTGTAGCTTTGCTACTAAGAGAAGGTTGGAGTTTCGAAGACATGGTAATTCAGAACTGTGAAGGTTTCAGTGACTACATATCAGGCACCATAGCAACTGGAGGACAGGAAATTATAGTAGTAGTCTTATATGACCCCCCACCGAATGTCAGAAGACCCAGACAGGAATATGATAGAAACAACTTGGCCAACATCAATATAATAGAGAGAGCAGCTTCTGTGGCTAGCAGGAACGGATCCAGGCTAATAATCATAGAAGACTTCAACCATGGAAAGATAGATTGGGGGAACAGACACCCACATGGAGGCCCAGACACATGGAGAGCTAAGCTGCTGGATGTGGCAACAAGAAACTTTCTAAGTCAACATGTCAAGGGACCGACAAGAACGAGAGGAGGGGATGAACCAGCCTTGCTTGATCTGATATTTACCCTAAATGAGTCGGATATAAGGGAAGTTAAGTTGGAAGCCCCCCTTGGGAATGAGTGATCATAGTGTATTGAGCTTTGAGTACCTGGTTGAGCTAGGAATTATCACCCCCAAAAAAGAACTGGGAAATAAAGAGCTGGCGTACCGAAAGGGAAACTATGAGGAGATGAATAAATTCCTATGCGATATACATTGGGACACAGAACTCGGAACCAAGTCCGTACAAGACATGATGGACTATGTCACCCAAAAATGTCAGGAGGCTGTAAGCAGGTTTGTCCTAGCCCAACAGGAAAAACAGAGAAGCAAATGAAGAATCCGTGGTTTAGTAGGGAATGTGTGAAAACAAAGGAGCTGAACAAAAGGGCATGGAGGAACTTCCGTAATAACAGAACACCAGAAAGCAGAGAGAGATACCAGAGAACCAGGAACGAGTATGTTAGTGTGAGAAGAGCAGCTGAGAAAAGGTATGAAAATGATATAGCTAATAAAGCCAAGACCGAACCAAAGCTACTACACAGTCACATCAGGAGGAAGACAACAGTGAAGGAACAGGTGATGAAACTTAGGGTGGGCGAGGACAGGTACACAGAGAATGACAAAGAGGTGTGTGAAGAACTCAACAAAAGGTTCCAGGAGGTCTTTACAATAGAACAGAGAGAAGTCACGGCGCTAGGAGAGGTGGCAGCAAACCAGGTGACCTTGGAAAGGTTCGAAATTACAAGAGATGAGGTCAAGAAGCACCTATTGGAGCTGGATGTGAGAAAAGCTGTTGGGCCGGATGGAATCTCACCATGGGTATTGAAAGCAAAACCCAAGCAAATGTAATGTAATGAAGATAGGGGTAGGAAGCAGGAGCCCAGATACAAGGTATCATTTGGGAGATGAAATACTTCAAGAGTCAGAGAGAGAGAAAAAGACTTGAGGGTTGATTTCACGCCAGACCTGTCCCCTGAAGCTGTTACGGCCCTCTCGGGACGCAACGGGGTTCTCACTCTGATGTTGTTAGAGGAAGATATATGTATCCGTTCCCAAGCCAGTAGTGGCTATCAAGGGATGAGATCCGTGACGCAATTAACTTAAAGGGAGTAGGGAAAGAAAGCTAAGAACTTAATATTATAATTATTACCATCACCTATTAAATATATAAAACAAATGAGTACACAAAGGGGAGGGGTATTAACACTTTACAAGGGGATTAATCCTCAATCGATGTCTTCTACTGAAGACGCTGGTGCCATAACTCTCGGTGCCTTCTTCGTGGCCTCACGACGTGTCCTCTGAGAATGCCGAGCTTACCCGGGCCACAGGTCAGCCAAAACGCAGGTCCACTGGGGGCACCGTCGTGGAGGCCGTCAACCACACGTCCAGCTGGTCTGCTGGCAGGTACTGAGCCACCAAGGCTGGTACGGCCACTCCACGAACGATATAAAGGGTACGCCCTAGACAGGAGTCTCGTGTGATATCACAAATCACCCTCCTGTCCTCAATACCCCAGTGGATGATCGTCTCCAACAGTCGGTCCCGGGTAAATCCTTTCACTGCCACTCCAATGGCAGGCTAACACACCACAGTGTTCTTCCGGGGGGACGACGTCACAACAGCTGCAGCAAACTTCATAGTATGGAGACTGGCTGCCTCGGGTAGACTGACTCCACTTCCATCACAGTGGTCCCAGGTCGGCTCTGTAAGCAGACACGTCATCAATAACAGGGACACTAAAACACCACACTTACGGGCTCGGGCGCAAACACCTGACGTATCCAGTCCATAGATGGCGCTGTCGTCGGAGCACCACCTCACCAGAGGTCAGGAGCGGCTGTGTTGTGAGCTGCACAGGACTGGAAACTGGCCCTTGTGGCCGATATTCGCCGTCCTCATCCGGTGTCGTCGTTCGTTTGGCGGGGGTTTCGGGAGCTGACCCACAGATGGCGTAGTTGTTACTGCTCCTTGCTCGGACGCTGGATCCGGGTTCGTAACAGAAGCTCATATCAAGAGGATAACATCAGCGGCATATGCCAGGTTGGCTAACATAAGAACGGCCTTTAGAAACTTGCGTAAGGAATCTTCCAGAACATTATATAACAAATATGTCAGACCAATCCTGGAGTATGCGGCTCCAGCATGGAGTCCATATCTAGTCAAGCATAAGACTAAACTAGAAAAGGTTCAAAGGTTTGCCACCAGACTAGTACTCGAACTGAGGGGTATGAGCTACGAGGAGAGACTACGGGAATTAAACCTCACGTCAATGGGAGTTAAACGGGACATGATCACCACATACAAGATTCTCAGAGGAATTGATAGGGTAGATAAAGACAGACTTTTTAACACAAGGGGCACACGCACTTGGGACACAGGTGGAAATTGAGTGCCCAAATGAGCCATAGAGACGTTGGAAAGAATTTTTTCAGTGTCAGAGTAGTAGATAAATGGAATGCATTAGGAAGTGATATGATGGAGACATAAAACAGCTTCAAGTGTAGATATGATAGTGCCCAATAGGCTCAGGAACCTGTACATTAGTTGATTGACCGTTGAGAGGCGGGACCAGAGAGCCAGAGCTCAATCCCCGCAAACACAATTAGGTAAGTACACACACACACACACACACACACACACACACACACACACACACACACACACACACACACACACACACACACACACACACACACATACACACACACACCCACACACACGCACACACACCCACACACACACACACACACACACACACACACACACACACACACACACACACACACACACACACACACACACACACACACACACACACACACACACACACACACATCCTCCACTGCCTTAGTTGCATTCAGCTTATTGCAATTGTCTCACAAGGGTGCTCTTGCCAATCTCCAGATCGATGACGAAGCACAAACAGACCTTCCTGCCACTATTGCAACCTGCACGAATGATCCGTAGGTAGTTTACCCTCGTGTCTGAGACCTTGATCGTGTCTTCAAGACTCAACCTGCGACCTGCACGTATGATGGATAACTTGTATTCTTCACCTTAATGTGTGAGTTCCGTGTCTTTGGAGGAGTGAGCCTTCAACCTTGAAACTTATGTGACAACCATTCGCGTTTTAAACACGTTTCCAGGAACCATGACCTGGCCGGTACGACAACTATCTCGTATTTAATAGACCCGAGTTCGAATCTCCGATGATACTATTCCAATTCTTACCGTGTTTTTATTTAAACATAAAATCATGTATTTTGGAGTTTGTAAATAATTAGGATGTGCGTATCGTGTTCATTTGACATTATAGAATTTTGTTTGATAAAATGACAAGCGTTGATATTGGTGATACTGCCATTACACTGATAGCCAACCACTTGGGCTGGACGGTAGAACGACGGTCTCGCTTCTTGCAGGTCGGTGTTCAATACCCGACCGTCCACGTGGTTGAACACCATTCCTTTCATCCGTCCTATCTTATATGCTAATATATCCTCATCCTTTCTAACATAGTCGTAATGGCATATAGTGATTTCTCTTGTTAGTTAACTGTCATTACTCTGAGGCAAGTTTGGGATGTGCGGATGTGGAGTATTTTCATTCGGTGTAAATTTAGTTTTAGGTCACTGGTAGGAAAGCAGGTTGTGAAGATGGTGGAGATGTTGGGTGATGGTGGAGTGGGAGGTGGAGATGGTGATGATGCGGGTGATGATGGTGGTGTTGATGGTGAATGGCGGTGGTGGTGGTTGTTGTTATATGGTAATAATGCTGTTGTTGGTAGTGGTGGTGATGGTGTTGGTGGTGGTGGTGACGGTAGTCACATTGATGGTGTTACTAGTGATGAGGATGGTGACCATGTTGATGGTGTTAACGTGTGCAGTAAGTACAACGTACTTATTTATATATACTCTAAAATAACAAGAGAGAATCCAAGAGGATAAAAAATAGGAGGGAATTGTGGATTTCGTTGTACATAAATGGAATGTAATTCACTTGAACCGTTTACTGCTGTAGATTGTATTAAAATGATCACACACAATTCTGATACATCATGCACCTTCACGATACATTACTGGGTGTGTGAACTGAGGTGTTGTATCCGATGCTCTATTGAATTATATGTGTTAAGGTGGAGAGAGCGAGACAGGCAGACAGGCAAGCAAGCAGGCAGCTATACTGGCATTCCTACACAAAAAAACACACCACACACACACATAAACACACACACACACACACACACACACACACACACACACACACACACACACACACACACACACACACACACACACACACACACACACACACACACACTCACCACCACAAGCATTTCAACAGACACAGTGAGAGGAGCACCATCCCCACCTTCCACCCAATAGATGTCCTACCAGCCCCAACCCCTGCCAGTTCCCCACAAGGTGCCCACTCTGGGCACCCTCCCCCCACTCTCCCCCTCCCTCACCCCCAAGCCCTCCGTAATCCCCCATGCCCTCCCTTCTTCCTCATCCCCCCCCCCCAGTCCTCCCTTTCCCACAACCTTCCCCCCCCCAAGCCCTCCCTCCTCTTCTCCCCTCCCTAAGCCCCCATTCAGCCCAGTCCCCACAAGCCCTCCCTCTTCCCATACCCACCCACCTCCCCCCCCCGCAAGCCTCCCCTTCTCCGACACTCCACCAAGCCTCCCCCCTCTCACCCCTCCACCAAGCCTCCCCCTCCTCCTCACACCCAAGCCCTCTTTTCTTCCCTTTCTTCCTCCCCCCCCCCAAGCCCTCCCTCCTACAACACTCTCCCCGTACCAGATCCTCCCAGCCCCCCCACACCCCAAATCCCCCAGGTCCCACTTCATAGGCCCTCCCATCCCGGTCCCTCCCTGTTTCCCTGCTGAGCAAACAGGGAGGGACAAAAGACAACCAGTTTCATGGTGATGTACTCGAACATAGATAGGATTACAAGCAAGGCAAGTGAACTAAGGGAAAGAGCACAAGAAGTGAACCCAGATGTAATCGGACTCACAGAAACAAAACTCTCAGGAATCATAACGAATGCTGTCTTTCCCCCAGGACTACACTGTAATAAGGAAAGAGAGGGAAAGAAAGGGAGGAGGTGGAGTGGCCTTACTAATGAGAAAGGAATGGAGTTTCTAGGAGATGGTTATCCCTGGCTGTGAGGGATTCAGAGACTACTTAACCGGCACAATGACAATGGGAGGACCAAACGTAGTAGTAGCAGTGATATATAACCCTCAACCAAATGACAGAAGACCAAGGCAAGAGTACAACAACAACATGGCAGTTAACACTATAATTGAGAGGATCTATTTCTACAGGCAGCCTCTGCTGCCTGTAGAAATAGATTCCACCTGCTCATCATGGAGGACTTCAATCACGGAAAGATAGACTGCGAGAACAAGGAACCGCATGAAGGTGAGGATACAATGGAGAGCCAAACTGTTGGAGGTGGCGACAAGAAACTTCTTAAGCCAGCATGTCAGGGAACCCACAAGGATAAGAGGAAACGATGATCCAGCGAGACTCGACCTAGTTTTCACTCTGAACGACACAGACATAAGGGAAATCGGTTTCGATGCCCCAGTAGGAATGAGCGACCACAGTGTACTGACGTTTGAGTATCTGGTTGAAGAAGGGTTATTGAACTCGAGGAGGATTAAAACAAAGGATGATAGTAGAAAGCTACAAGATGACATAGACAGACTTAATGAATGGTCCAACAAATGGCTGCTAAAGTTCAACCCGAGTATATGCAAAGTAATGAAACTAGTCGGTGAAAACAGGAGGCCAGACATAGGATACAGAATAGGAGATGAAGTACTTCAAGAAACGGACAGGGAGAAAGATCTAGGAGTTGATTTCACCCCAAACCTGTCTCCTGAAGCCCGCATAAAAAGAATTACGTCTGCGGCATACGCGAGGCTGGCTAACATCAGAACAGCCTTCAGAAACATGTGTAAGGAATCATTCAGAATCTTGTATACCACATATGTAAGACCAATCCTGGAGTATGCGGCCCCAGCATAGATCCCGTACCTTGCCAAGCACAAGACGAAGCTGGAAAAAGTTCAGAGGTATGCCACTAGGCTAGTCCCAGAACTAAGAGCCACAAGAAATCTGACTCTCCCCCCCACTCTATTCAACATATATACAGCTGACCTACCCCAACCCAATCATGGAGAATTCATCACATACGCTGACGATGTCACCCAAATAATATGCCAACCGGGCCCATCAAAGCCGCTACTAGCCGACAAGACCAAGGCAGCAATAAAACTCATAAACAACTTTGAGAAGCAATGGAAAATTAGCACCAACAAATAAAAGTTTCAGATAATACACATTGCGAAAAGAAACCCGGACCCCATTATCATTGACAACCATCCGATCCAATATGCGGAGGTACGGCAGAATACTGGGACTAAATACTAAATAGAACAGGGATACAAATTCATGTAAGGAACCGACTAAACAGAGCCAAAGCAGCCTTAGGAAAACTGAGGAGATTCCGAAGCCTCAGTACTAACATTCAGATCCACCTATATAAGGCTCTAGTTCGGACCGCATCTAGAAGTATCCCCCAGTACCACTACACACCATAAAGAAAACTAACATGCAGAAATTGCAAGCAGTGCAAAATAAGGCGCTAAGGAGAGCAGCAAAACATCTTCCACCATATGATCAGACAATCCAGGAGCTCCATGAGCTCCTGAACATACAGCCACTTAACATCAGACTGCAGCACCAAGCCATCAGGGTGTGGAACACCATCGAAATGTTAGAGGACCCAATGTTAGAAAGATTGCTCCAAGATGAGACGCCCCGCTCCCACAGCTGGTGGCCCAAGATGAGACGCCCCGCTCCCACAGCTGGTCGCCCAAGATGAGACGCCCCGCTCCCACAGCTGGTGGCCCAAGATGAGACGCCCCGCTCCCACAGCTGGTGGCCCAAGAGCCGCGATTTACTAGATGAAAACTCCGTCCCACAGTACATAATTCCCAGATGAAATACTGACCAGAAATCCTTTCCCCAATAATTGGAAAAATGGAGTATGGATGTGTGTATGAATGTGTATGTGTGTATAGTTGTATTTATGCATATATATATATATATATATATATATATATATATATATATATATATATATATATATATATATATATATATATATATATATATATATATATATATATATATAAAGTTTGTGAGGGTACCACCTCTGGTGCCAATGTGGGGACCCATAGCCTCGGAGAAGAAAATAAAAAGTATTCAGAGGAGACCTTGTGGTTTCTCACTGAACACTAATATGTGTTATATTAATATGTGTTATTATACTAATATGTGTTATATATATATATATATATATATATATATATATATATATATATATATATATATATATATACATATTTATATAATTGCATTCAGGATGAAATGGTTATATATATAAATATATATATATATATATATATATATATATATATATATATATATATATATATATATATATATATATATATATATATATATATATAAACAGAACAACATGTGTGGAAGCATCGGAGTGTGTATATATGAATGCTACACAGTATTCATCTATAGACATCCATATATAGTGAAACACATGTGAAGAACCTCTCAAACACTCACAGCTCCCTGACAAG
>NC_091159.1:7921485-7948985 GCF_040958095.1 Procambarus clarkii
AACCTCAACGATATAACATAGAGTTATTATATTGTTCCAACGTCGAGATAAGGTTGTGGTTAGGTTGTGTGTTATTTTGGGTTGTGGATCTGTTTTCGGTCCATTTATGATGAGAATGTTGTACTCAAGTTAGCTTTTAAGTTTTTTATGTGTTTATGCTGGTAATTTTGAGGATTAAATATAGTAGCACCATATACAATGTTATATGGCTGTATCATACACAATGGTATATAGCAGCACCATACACAATGGTATATAGCAGCACCATACACAATGGTATATAACAGCACCATACACAATGGTATATACCAGCACCATACACAGTGGTGTATATCAGCACCATACACAGTGGTATATATCAGCACCATACACAGTGGTATATATCAGCACCATACACAGTGGTATATAGCAGCACCATACACAGTGGTATATATCAGCACCATACACAGTGGTGTATAGCAGCACCATACACAATGGTATATAGCAGCACCATACACAGTGGTATATATCAGCACCATACACAGTGGTGTATAGCAGCACCATACACAATGGTATATAGCAGCACCATACACAATGGCACATAGCAGCACCATACACAATGGTATATTGCAGTATCATACACAATGGTATATTGTATCACCATACACAATGGTATATTGTATCACCATACACAATGGTATATAACAGCACCATACACAATGGTATATAACAGCACCATACACAATGGTATATAACAGTACCATGCACAATGGTATATAGCAGCACCATACACAGTGGTGTATAGCAGCACCATACACAATGGTATATAGCAGCACCATACACAATGGTATATACCAGCACCATACACAATGGTATATAACAGCACCATACACAATGGTATATAGCAGCACCATACACAGTGGTGTATAGCAGCACCATACACAATGGTATATAGCAGCACCATACACAATGGTATATAACAGCACCATACACAATGGTATATAACAGCACCATACACAATGGTATATAGCAGCACCATACACAATGGTATATACCAGCACCATACACAATGGTATATAACAGCACCATACACAATGGTATATAGCAGCACCATACACAGTGGTGTATAGCAGCACCATACACAATGGTATATAGCAGCACCATACACAATGGTATATAACAGCACCATACACAATGGTATATAGCAGCACCATACACAGTGGTGTATAGCAGCACCATACACAATGGTATATACCAGCACCATACACAATGGTATATAACAGCACCATACACAATGGTATATAGCAGCACCATACACAATGGTATATAGCAGCACCATACAAAATGGTATATAGCAGCACCATACACAATGGTATATAGCAGCACCATACACAATGGTATATAGCAGCACCATACACAATGGTATATAGCAGCACCATACACAATGGTATATAGCAGCACCATACACAATGGTATATAGCAGCACCATACACAATGGTATATAGCAGCACCATACACAATGGTATATAGCAGCACCATACACAATGGTATATAGCAGCACCATACACAATGGTATATTGTAACACCATGCTAATATATTTCATTAAAACCGGATGGAAAGCAAATATCAGGAGAAAGTGCTAAGCCAGTACAGACCGACAACCTGAGCGCATCACTCCATAGTCCCCTGAGACTAATGGATGTCTACTGCTAGTAGGACATCATGGCACTAGGAAGGGATAGGAAGACACGGATAATGGATAGGACGGGGGAAAGGAATGGTGGGCAACCACTTGGACAGTCGGGAATCGAACGCCAACCTGCAAGAAGCGAAACCGTCACTGATCCGTCCAGTCCGAGTAATTATCTAAGGTTGTTGATCCCAAGAAGATTATTCTTGTCATGTTACATGCGAATGTTGCCCCAAGATTTGTTCTTCTCTATGTAGATGATATGTGTGTGTGTTCTTCTCTTTGTAGATGATATGTGTGTGTGTTCTTCTCTTTGTAGATGATATGTGTGTGTGTTCTTCTCTATGTAGATCATATGTGTGTGTGTTCTTCTCTATGTAGATCATATGTGTGTGTGTTCTTCTCTATGTAGATGATATGTGTGTGTTCTTCTCTATGTAGATCATATGTGTGTATTCTTCTCTATGTACATCATATGTGTGTGTGTGTGTGTTCTTCTCTATGTACATCATATGTGTGTGTTCTTCTCTATGTAGATCATATGTGTGTGCTCTTCTCTATGTAGATCATATGTGTGTGTTCTTCTCTATGTAGATCATATGTGTGTGTTCTTCTCTATGTAGATCATATGTGTGTGTTCTTCTCTATGTAGATCATATGTGTGTGTTCTTCTCTATGTAGATCATATGTGTGTGCACTTCTCTATGTAGATCATATGTGTGTGCACTTCTCTATGTAGATAATATGTGTGTGTGTGTGTGCACTTCTCTATGTAGATCATATGTGTGTGTGTGTGTGCACTTCTCTATGTAGATCATATGTGTGTGTGTGTGTGTGCACTTCTCTATGTAGATCATATGTGTGTGTGTGCTCTTCTCTATGTAGTCCATGTGCGTGTTCTTCTCTATGAAGATCATATGTGTGTGTGTTCTTCTCTATGTAGATCATATGTGTGTGCACTTCTCTATGTAGATAATATGTGTGTGTGTGTGTGCACTTCTCTATGTAGATCATATGTGTGTGTGTGTGTGCACTTCTCTATGTAGATCATATGTGTGTGTGTGTGTGCACTTCTCTATGTAGATCATATGTGTGTGTGTGCTCTTCTCTATGTAGTCCATGTGTGTGTTCTTCTCTATGAAGATCATATGTGTGTGTGTTCTTCTCTATGTAGATCATATGTGTGTGTGTGCACTTCTCTATGTAGATCATATGTGTGTGGTGTCACGCCTCACACAGCCCTCGACGGCCTGGTTCCGTCAAACACCAGACCCCTCAGTGTCTCCGCAGTGATGTTAACATTGTCATAATTCCTCTTACTGTGGGAGTATTGTCATCAGAAACGGCTCCACCACTTGTGAACAGTTCTGGAAACCTTTGTATTTCTTCTCCTTGGTCGGTAAAGCGATGACTTCGCTTCATGCTGGTCGGCGTTCGATCCTTGAGCGTCCAAATAGTTGGACGCCATCCCTGTCCTCTATCCTCATACCCCGACTCCTATCCTGTCAACTTCTATGTGCTACATAGTCAAACTGCCTTAACGATTCCTTCTGGTAATGCCTATTCTTCCAGTTCAAGATTGGTCTGACAAACAACTGTGTATCAATATAGGAGATGTAACGGTGTATATCATTGAGCTTGTTGTATATCGTATATGGTGTATATTGCTGAGCTTGGCTGCTATGTCCCCCAGAGTAGACGTTGAGTAAGCTACCACCATTAAGCTGGTAACATACACAAGCTTTAGCAACACGCCAAACGACTTCCCTGTTGATGGGCTAATTTTTAATCTCACGGCCAATCATTTCTCGTGGCAGTGTCACCGCTTCTCAGTAGCTTGGACTCGGCACGTGGTGCAAGAACATGATGCTACTTGAGTCTTGCTAAACTTTTTCCCTTTTTAGATATATAATTTTTAATATTGGCCTATATTCTCCTCTCCTAAATATGCCTTAACAGGTAGTTAAGGTGGTAAGGGTCGTCGCTAACAGGGGGTAGACTAATGATTGACAGGTCTCCACTTGGCTCAGTCACCTATCCCCTTCGTCTCTCTCTCTGCCTATCCTTTTCAATAACCGCTTATATCTTCGCCTCTGCAGTTACCCTCTCTACCTCTCTTTCAAAGAGAGGTAGAGAGGAATATTCTCTTTCAAAGGGATATATCTTAGAGAGGGAGGGTAGAGAGGGATATATCTTTCAAAGAGAGGTAGTGGCTACTTTCTTTTATGCCTCGGGGCTACTTTCAAAGTAGCCTCGAGGCATACATATATCCATGACTAAAAAAAAAGCACTTACCGGCTCAGAGCAACGGAGGGGGGAAGTGGGAGGCGGGGGAGAGGAGAAATTATTATGTGCCATTATGCTCATGACAGAATTTTAGTAGCATTAAAGGCGACTGGGTAAAGGAGGGAGGGAGGAAGGAAGGGGAGAAGAAGACAGGTAGGTAGAAGAGATGGACGGATAATGGAAAGGAGAGAATACAAATGGAATAGAAAGGAATCGAGTGGGATGAAGATATTAGGACTAGAACGGAAGCAGCAAAGGAGAGAAAATGTGTTGCAACGACCGGAAGGAAGAAATAAATGAGAGAGAGAGAGAGAGAGAGAGAGAGAGAGAGAGAGAGAGAGAGAGAGAGAGAGAGAGAGAGAGAGAGAGAGAGAGAGAGAGAGAGAGAGAGAGAGACAGACAGACAGACAGAGACAGAGACAAAGAGAAGAGGCAACTAACAGGAAAAATAAGAAATATGCAGAGAGGCAGAGCGAAGAAGAGTAAGAGTGAGGGAGAGGCAGAGTGAAGGAGAGGTAGAGCGAGGGAAGGGAAGGAAGAGGGAGGCGGGATGGAAGAGGACCATCATCATGGACGGGATGAATAATGTTACAACACCAAGACGGCTTTGGTGAGGGAGGAGGAGGAGGAGGAGGGGAGAAAGAAATGACAAAGGAGAAAAAAGTAGTGGGAGAGACAGAAGGGAACAGGGAGAGTGCGAAGGATGGGCACAGAAGAAAAAAGAATGAAAAGAGATGGAGGAAGAGAAGAGAGGGAGAAGGTGAAGAATGAGCGGAAAGATAAGAAGGGGGGAAAGGAGAAGAGGAAGGGCAGCAGAATGTAGGATTAGGCGAAGGAGAATAGAAGGGGAGATGTGGAGTGAGAGGAATGATGAGGATTCATTCTCTCTCTCTCTCTCTCTCTCTCTCTCTCTCTCTCTCTCTCTCTCTCTCTCTCTCTCTCTCTCTCTCTCTCTCTCTCTCTCTCTCTCTCTCTCTCTCTCTCTCTCTCTCTCTCTCTCTCTCTCTCTCTCTCTCCCTCTCTCTCTCTCTCTCTCTCTCTCTCTCTCTCTCTCTCTCTCTCTCTCTCTCTCTCTCTCTCTCTCTCTCTCTCTCTCTCTCTCTCTCTCTCTCTCTCTCTCGACAAGCCTTTCACCTTTAAAAGCCAAGTTCTTGCTTGTAAAACACTTACATGTAAACACACATTTCTCTGCAGTTGTCTCCAACTTATCACTAATTAATTTACACAAACTAATGAACGTCATCTTTTAGAATTAACCAAAAAAAAACCATGAAGCAAATTCCATCAACATTTTGACACAAATGTCAGCGTCGGGCTACGGTGAGCCGTAGTGTACTTACCTGGCACAGGAGCGGTGCTGTTTGTATACGACTCCTCGGAATCCAATCTTCAGGGGTTCGATCCTCCACCAGAGAACTTTAGGTGGAGGCCGTCAGTCACCTCGTATCTGTCCCTCGATCCTTTTATTAATTTGGGTTGACATGTGTTTGTCCATACACCATTTTTTCACTTTGCGTATGCGTGCATTTCCTCACTATGTCTTTACGAAGACATGCGTTTCCTCGTCAGTGCGTTGCCTCATGAGTGAACTCCCTCATTCATGCGTTGACTCATCCATGCGCTCTTGGGATGGGGAGTTCGGGGAAAAAAATAGTTCTAGCGATCATATGCACCATATTTGAACGTTATGGATAAATGCGTTCAAATTGAGTGCTTTACAGGAAGTGAAAGCACTCAAGTTTGAACACATTCCCAGACTAATGAAAACTGCCGAGTTAGGTCGGTCAGCCCAGGTTGGTGGGTCTTGGTCCAGCCATCACACACGAACTGTTGATCCGTATTAAAACAGAACAAAGTTACAGGTACTGACGGATATTAAATAATACGAGTTATAGAGTATCATACTTTATTTCCTAATTAATTTTTCACTAAAATACACAGTCTGCTGTAATTCTTCAGTTAATTCCCTTTCATTTTAATTAGACTGTCTAACTTCTACTTTATTGATGTTCTAAAAGTTCAATTTAAGATTATCGCCCTATAAAACGGGGTGATTTTTTTATGATTTATGAAGATTCTTTGGGCGCATCGGTTTAAGGAAATTTGGTCGATTCATGCAAGGTCCTGACGGCCCTTTAGGTCCTTTAATCACCATTAAAAGATGATTTTCATATTACTTTGACTCGTTAAAAGGCGATAATTCTCATTACCGAGGATGATACAGTGATGTTTTTACAACCAACTGCGACTATAACTTGGACTTGTGATATTTTGCATGTCCCTAAAAATAAATAAATCTGTATATATATATATATATATATATATATATATATATATATATATATATATATATATATATATATATATATACATAAAAAAAATGGTTGTTTGAAGCTGGCGGCCAGATGCTCGGGGCTTGCTGCTCCAAATGTTGAAGGGTGGCTGGTCATTGTGGAGGGATGGTCATAGGAGGGTCGCGGTCAAGCCAATTCCCTTTGCATGAAATGGCAAATGATACTAATTTCCACTCTCGCTATATAGCAGACACAATATCCTCAGTAAGAATCGTCAAGTATATTATTTTCTACACGATTAAATGAAGATAAAATGAAAAGGGTTAGAGTGATGAAGGGGAAAATGGTGTACAGGTGGCGAAGGTGGTGAAGGATAGGGAAGGTGGTGAAGGGTAGGGAAGGTGGTGAAGGGTAGGGAAGGTGGTGAAGGGTAGGGAAGGTGGTGAAGGGTAGGGAAGGGTAGGGAAGGTAGTGAAAGGCAGGGAAGGTGGTGAAGGGTAGGGAAGATTGGTGAAGAGTAGGGGAAAATGGTGTTCAGGTGGCGAATGAGGTGAAGGATAGGGAAGGGGGTGAAGGATAGGGAAGGTGATGAAGGGTAGGGAAGATGGTGAAGGGTAGGGAAGGTGGTGAAGGGTAGGGAAGGTGGTGAAGGGTAGGGAAGGTGGTGAAGGGTAGGGAAGGTGGTGAAGGGTAGGGAAGGTGGTGAAGGGTAGGGAAGGTGGTGAAGGGTAGGGAAGGTGGTGAAGGGTAGGGAAGGTGGAGAAGTGTAAGGAAGGGGGTGAAGATTAAGGAAGGTGGTGAAGGGTAGGGAAGGTGGTGAAGGGTAGGAAAGGTGGAGAAGTGTAAGGAAGGGGGTGAAGATTAAGGAAGGTGGTGAAGGATAGGGAAGGCGGTGAATTGTAAAGAAGTAGGTGAAGGGTAGGAACGGTGGGGAAGGGGTAGGAAAGGTGTTGAAGAGTAGCGACGATAGTGAAGGGTAGAGAAGGTGTTGACTTTTCTACCCTATTAATTCCTCTGAGAATTTTGTATGTGTAAATCATATCTTCGCCCCTAGCTCTTCTGTCTTCCAGCGACATGAGGTTCAATTTCAGTAGCCTTTCCTAGTAACTCAGTCCTCATAAATCTGGGACTAGACTGGTGGCATTCCGTTGAGCCTCCTGAATCTTCGTCTTGTGCTTGACTAGACATGGGCGCCAGTCTTGAACCGTATTTACCAAGATCGGCCTGACATGTGTTATATACAAGGTTCTGAATGACTCCTTACATACATTTCTAAAGACAGTTCTTATTTTAGACAACCTCACATATGCCGCTGATATTCTTCTTGGCGTGGGCTTCAGGAGACAGTTTCGGAGTGATATCAACATCTAGATTCTTCTCTCTATTAATTTATTGGAGGATTTCCTCTCCCATTTGGTACCTGCACCTAGTCTCATTACTTTACATTTACTTGAACTGTACCCGTTGACAAGCTGGGGTCCGTTGGGGTCCGTTGGAGTCCGCTGGGGTCCGCTGGGATCCGCTGGGGTCCTTTGGAGTCCGCTGGGGTACGCTGAGGGCCGCTGGGGTACGTTGGGGTCCGTTGGGGGTCTAAGGGAGATCTTTGCTCCAATGTTACTGTTAGCAATTAAGCGTGACACTTGACAAGTAGTCGCAACCGCTCGTCTGCGGTCGGGGGTCTGGGCCACGACAAGTTTTATGACTGTCAGTAAACAGTTACCAGAGGACCCACAGGCCCCATGCGTACAGACGAAACTTTCATTAGTTTACTGACTGGCAACAGGCAATTAGTGAGCGTGGAGACTTACACATGTCTTGGTCATTCAGAGCAGTAGGAATTCTCCCCTCGATACGAGAGAGCCAATTGTTGGAGAGCCAGGGCCCCTAGTTGCCAGTGATTGGCTGGAGAGGGTAGGTCTAATTCCTCTCATCTCAGGATTCGTTCCTGGAATGCCAGGGAGGCATGGCCTTTGGAGCCACATGTTTGTGATGGGTGCGGAGGTGTGTGTGTGCACTGTGCTCTCAGGGAGGGGAAAATGTGTTGGGAATCTTAAGACTAACAGGGATGGGGGGGGGGTAGAATTGATTTGGGAGTGTGATCCATGAATTTATGCCACAGTGATGAAAATCTGTAAGTCCTTTCCCTTCCTGTTCCAGGCATTTAAAGCCTATAAATTAATTTCCCTTTTTCTAGATATGTTCACTTGAATTAATAATAAACTCATTTTTAAATATATATATAAGTTATTTGAGAATTAATTCTATTCCTGTCTTTTATAATAGTGGGATGGTATTCTCAATTTGTGCAATAATTCCCTTTGTTTTATTGCTTAGTGTATTTTATTAAATTACCCCTCTCCGAATTGGTCAGTGTTATTCAAAGAGCAGAATTATTGAAAGTGGTGATCATCACATGCTTGAGTGTGGCCCACGATGAGTGTGGCCCACGATGAGTGTGGCCCACGATGAGTGTGGCCCACCTAGATGTCTCCCCCTTAGCCTGAGCAGTGCTGAAGTAAGGGGAACCGGTGCTGAGCCAGAGCATATACGGTGACACCTGTTCTAATTAAAACATCCCTAGCCCCCGTTAGACTGACTTCCTTCATAGCCAGTAATTATTAAAATAAATAGGTAATTGATACGTAGGTGGCGGCAGCAGGTGGTGTTAAATTTGGGAAATACAGGAACACCGGTAAAGTAGCATCAGGTTACAGGAGTGGAGGTACTTAAGTGGAACATTTCCTTACGCCTGGTGCCTCTATTCCGTAGCTTCTATGGGCCAAAAAAAAGGTTGTTATATTATAAGATTGGCGTTGTTATAAGTTGTGACATATTGCACTGTTATAGTCATTTGTTGGAGCATTCTTTCAGCTTGTCCAGGTCATCTTGTAGCCTCTTGCTGTCTCTCTGTCTTAATCCTAATAATTTTTGCTTCAGCAAAGATTGAGAGGAATGAATATATTTATATTGATGCTTGGACGTTACTCAGATGTTCTATAGCTTAGGATATACACTGCTGTTGTTACTCTGTCTGTCACGCTACTCACAAAATGCAGGAGTCTTACAATTGATACAGCATTCTGCATAGAATAAACAAGGTATTTATCAGCAGAAAGCGCTAAGGTAGTGTGACTATAGCATTGCTAAAAGATATAAAGATGGAGTGAAAGAACGGCGCCCAACCACTTGGACCATCGGGGATCGAGTGCAGACCATGCAAGAAACAAGACCATCACTATTCCTACCAGGCCAGGTTGATCCCTCCAAATAGTAAAAGCAATATAAATTATTTAGTGACCAGCGTCACGAATGGCGTCCGGTTAGTGTATTTATAATTGCATTATATTATTTTATATCGTGGAATCTATCAACAACTCATCTCGGACCACCCTCACCCCCCCCCCCACACTCTGTACTGTGGTAAATTGGTCCACCCGAGTCTTGCAGTCTCCCAGGGAGTCGAGGACTCGAACCTGGTCTTGTATGAGAATATTCACACAATGGTATCTCCAGTGGTAGTGTGTTCCAGGGACTGGTGGTGATGCGTTGCTGATAGGTACATAACACAGGATCTGAGGTATGGAAGGACTATTGGTGCACGCGAGGCAGCTCTATTTTCAATCAAACTCAATCAAGTTTATGTCTGACTAATCCTTGAAACAATTCAGAAATCCCTCGCTTGTTATGTTACCCGGTAATATGTTATGTTCCATATATCAAAAACGTTATTAGGTTCAATCGCTTCCTGTAGTTGCCTGCTCAATAGCCCACTACATTATGTGTAACCAAACAGATCTCTAACCCTGTCCAAGGAGACAACATATCCATCAATAATTATGTCGTTGTTACCTAAACACGGCACGAGATGTCCGCAGACTTATTCCACGTACTCGTGTCTTAAAATAACTTAATCATGTCACCAAATTTCACTCACACTTCCACTGCTGGACGTACAGCACTTCTCTGTCAATTTATTGCTAAGGTCTCCATGTCCTACTGAAATATCTCTTGGGTAAAAAGCCGCTGCCACCGTCACTGGGATCTTTTCATTGACCGACGTTTTGGTAACGTATCCTACCGTACTTTTTAACGTTATTATAACGTTAAAATGGTAAAAAATATTCTCTGGGTCACGTTCAGCGTTTGTTGGAAAATATCTTGTTAGATATCTGAGCCTACTGGGCTCCATCGTATCTACATTTGAAACTGTGTATGGAGTCAGCCTCCACCACATCACTGCCTAATGCATTCCGTCTACTAACTACTCTGACACTGAAAAAGTTCTTTCTAACGTCTCTGACTCATTTAGGTACTCAGTTTCCACCTGTGTTCCCTTGTGCGTGTACCACCCGTGTTAAACATTTCATCCTTGTCCACCCTGTCAATTCCCCTTGAGAATTTTGTATGTGGTGATTATGTCTCCCCGATCTCTTCTGTCTTCCAGCGACGTGAGGTGCAGTTGACTCAGCCGTTCCTCGTAACTCATGCCTCTTAGTTCTGGGACTAACCTAGTGGCATACCTCTGAACTTTTTCCAGCTTCGTGGTTTAAATCATATGTTTCTCTGTTGTCAACTTGACCACCAAAGCCAGGTAATATCCTCATGATGGTACAACAAATCTTACGTCACTTTAGATGCTCCTCTTTTCTGTTTTGAGTGTACGATAACATGCGCATCATCACAGTACTGCTCTCCTGCAGCCTTTCTGAAGGACTCCTCTAATGCAGGCAGAGAAAAATGTAATTGGCTGCTCATTAATTTCTCATTTTTTTATTGTTAACCCTAAACTTTCCCATACCTTGAGCTGCTTATATCTTTCCGAAAGCGTCTCGACTATTCTCCGGGCAATAAGAGTCTCAGGTATTCCCCCGGTCAAAAGGATTCTTGAATTTTATCCGACTAAAATGAGGGGCAGTTCTCATAGGTTTGGCTTCCTGGAGCGAGTTGACTTTTTTATCAACTTATGTAATCGCCCTGTCTATATATATATACTCACCTCCCACACGTGAAATTATCTGAATTCAACAAAATATTTGCCTTACACATACATCATAAAAACACTGGAATTTTACTACCATGTGTTTAGATGTAGTCTGTGTTATAAATTGGCTTTTTACTTGACTAATGTATTATTGGAAAATAGTGGTAGGGTACTGAATACAGCCACAGTGTGCTCACCTAGATGTACTTATGGAGGGAGTAAGCTACGGCTCTTGGGTCCCGACTCCCAGCCTGGAAACTGACTGGTGTATATGTTCCGGAGCCTATTGGGCTCCGTCATATCTACATTTAGTTCTGAGAATGGCGTTTGCCTCCACCATTTCAGTTCTTAATGCATTTCTTGTGTGTGTGTGTGTGAGTGTGTCTGTGTGTGTGTGTGTGTGTGTGTGTGTGTGTGTGTGTGTGTGTGTGTGTGTGTGTGTGTGTGTGTGTGTGTGTGTGTGTGTGTGTGTGTGTGTGTGTGTGTGTGTGTGTGTGTGTGTGTGTATTCACCTATTTGTACTCACCTAGTTATGCTTGCGGGGGTTGAGCTTTGGCTCTTTGGTCCCGCCTCTCAACCGTCAATCAACTGGTGTACAGGTTCCTGAGCCTATTGGTCTCTATCATATCTACACTTGAAACTGTGTATGGAGTCAGCCTCCACCACATCGCTTCCTAATGCATTCCATTTGTCAACCACTCTGACACTAAAAAAGTTCTTTCTAATATCTCTGTGGCTCATTTGGGCACTCAGTTTCCACCTGTGTCCCCTTGTGTTAAACAGCCTGTCTTTATCAACCCTGTTGATTCCCTTGAGAATCTTGAATGTGGTGATCATGTCCCCCCCTAACTCTTCTGTCTTCCAACGAAGTGAGGTTTAATTCCCGTAGTCTCTCTTCGTAGTCTGGTGGCAAACCTTTGAACCTTTTCCAGTTTAGTATCCTCCAAGGTACCAGTGATGGTACCTTGGAGGATATGGAGGATATCACCTCCCAGATGGTACCTTGTGGTTAGCCTCCTGCTCCCTTCGCCTAATTTCATTATTTTTCACTTTCCTGAGTTAAACTTTAGTACCCATTTTCTAGACCATTCCATCAGTTTGTCCAGGTCGTCCTGTTGTCTCTGTTGATCTTCATCTGTCTTGAATATTCTCATATTTTTTGCATCATCAGCAAACATTGAGAGGACTGAATCTATACCCTCTGGAAGATCGTTCACATATATTAGAAACAGGATGGGTCCAAGTACAGAGTCCTGTGGGACTCCGATGGTGACATCTCGCCACTCTGATGTCTCCTCCCTCACAGTTACTCGCTGTTTCCTATTGCTTAGATACTCCCTTATCCACTGGAGCACCTTACCTTCTATGAAGTACTGTGTCAAAGGCTTTCTGACAGTTCAAGAAAATGCAGTCTGCAGTGTGTATGAATACAAGTGTTGAGCTAGTTAACGTGTTGACTAAGTACCCCGGAGGTGACTGGCTCTTCAACATGCCAAATATATCTCCCCCTTCTGTCAGAATGCCGAAAATGTAGCACCTGGCAACTCTACTCCATCGTTGTGTTGTCAGGCCGTCAAATAACAGACTCGGATGAATGTTGGATATCGCGTGCCTCACGTGTGTGTGTGTGTCACCTAGTTGTACTCACTTAGTTGTACTCACTTAGTTGTACTCACCTAGTTGTACTCACTTAGTTGTACTCACTTAGTTGTACTCACCTAGTTGTACTCACTTAGTTGTACTCACTTAGTTGTACTCACCTAGTTGTACTCACTTAGTTGTACTCACTTAGTTGTACTCACCTAGTTGTACTCACTTAGTTGTACTCATTTAGTTGTACTCACTAGTTGTGCTCACCTAGTTGTGCTTGCTGGGGTTGAGATCGGGCTCTATTGTCCCGCCTCTCAACTGGAATCTATACACAACTAATCAACTTGTGTATAGATTCCTGAGCCTACTGGGCTTTATCATATCTACATTTGAAACTGTGTATGGAGTCACCCTCCACCACATCACTGCCTAATGCATTTCATCTGTTAACTACTCTGACACTGAAAAAGTTCTTTCTAACGTTACTGTGGCTCATTTGGGTACTCAGTTTCCACCTGTTTTCCCTTGTTTGCGTATCACCCGTGTTAAATAGTTTATCTTTATCTACCCCTGTCAATTCCTCTCAGAATTTTATAGCTAGTGATCATGTCACCCGTAATCATTCTGTCGTCCAGTATTGTTTATCGTTAGGTTCAGTTCCAGTAATCTTTACTCATAACTCATTCCTCTCAGCTCAGGGACTAGCCTTGTGATATACCTCTGAACCTTTTCTAACTTCGTTTTGTGTTTGACTATATGTGGACTCCAGGCTGTTGATGGCTGTTCCTTTGGTGCAGACAGTTGCTCTAAGGACTGGGCTGCATGGGTGGGGTTGATGTGTTTTGCGATACTTAACATGGGTTCAGAGGATGCTGGGGTGGGCATGGTTCAAGGGGGTGGGGGAGAAGGGAAGGTTTATAGAGGTGGGGCCAATGGGAGGGATTTGGGGGTGGGGGTGAGAAGGGTGGGCTTGGAGAGAAGGGTGGATGGGGGAATGGGGTAAAATGGACAGGGGTGGGGACTTAGTGGGTGGGGGGCTGGTAGTGGTTGAAGCTTCTATTGGATGAAGGTGGGGAGCATAACCCCCACCTTCTATTGGAAGGTGGGGGTGATGATTCTCTCACTGCATGGGCTGCTGAACTGCTTGTGGAGAGTTGCCCACTCCCCCTGGCATTGTAGGGTTCGACACTATGGTTCCCTGATTCCCTTCTCTCTCCCTGCACTCCTTCCTTGTGCCAGCTGCCCTCATTCTCTCGTCCTTTGTCATAACCTTCTGAAGGAATACCGTTTTGAAATTCGTTTCATGTAATAGTCTGCTCTTCCCTGCTAGAAGGTCCTCTTTTGTGCTCTCGTTCGTGATTACCTTTATCAGCCGGTCTCTGTCCTTGTTGTACTCGCCAAGCCCGAAAACCTTTTCCATATTTTGTTCAGCCCTCTCTATCAGTACCCTCCTTTCAAGGTCTCTGTCACTGAGGCTTTGTCCATATCTCTCCGCTCCATCTGACTAGAACCTGCTTGTTCCTTAATACCTACTACGACTATTGTTCTTTTCCTCTCTATCAGCTGGCTAGTTCATCTTGCTGCTTCCTGAGAAGTAACTACT
The DNA here is from genome assembly GCF_040958095.1 of Procambarus clarkii. NCBI lineage: Eukaryota > Metazoa > Arthropoda > Malacostraca > Decapoda > Cambaridae > Procambarus > Procambarus clarkii. The sequence continues at coordinate 7,935,910 of NC_091159.1, forward strand.
TTCATGGCAACTTCATTTACTGCAGACATAGCTTCTGGGGGTTTGCTAAGCATGTCTGGAAATGAGGCTTATACTATAGAAGTCCATTCTACAGATACATTACCAGCTTCCTGAGGGATAATTTGTGTCTGGTAGTGAGTGGGGTTGTCTTTCAGGCTTTTTATCTCATCCTTCAGCTCATCCTGTAGGTTGGTTACTCTCTACCTCATTACCCTCAGTTCTTCTCTGAATTCCTCCCCACATGCGAACGATGGCCTTCTTAATTAGGTCATCTTATCTCTCACCTCCACCTGTGTTTTGGTGTCTCTTCGTGCCATGTTTGTTCCCTATTCCAATGCGCAGGTATAGTGATGTAAGAAGGGTGAGCAAGGGTGTGTGTGCGTGTGTGTATTTACTATTTGTATTTCTATTTATGCTTGCAGAATCGACACACACACACACACACACACACACACACACACACACACACACACACACACACACACACACACACACATATATTAGGGGGTGATGTGGTGGAGGCTGACTCCATACACAGTTTCAAGTGTAGATATGACAGAGCCCGATAGGCTCAGGAATCTGTACACCTGTTGATTGACGGTTGAGAGGCGGGACCAAAGAGCCAGAGCTCAACCCCCGCAAACACAACTAGGTGAGTACAACTAGGTGAGTACACACACACACACACACACACACACACACACACACACACACACACACACACACACACACACACACACACACACACACACACACACACACACACACACACACACACACACACACACACACACATGTAAGACCATGTAAGACCTTACCTCCTCGTGTGTTGGGGGAGGAGGTAAGACCAATCCTGGAGTATGCAGCTCCAGCCTGGAGTCCATACCTAGTTAAACAAAAGACAAAGTTAGAGAAGATTCAGCGGTATGCCACCAGACTGGTCCCGGAACTGAGAGGAATGAGCTACGAGGAAAGGCTAAAGGAGCTGAACCTCACATCCCTCGAAAACAGAAGAGTAAGGGGAGATATGATAACCACCTACAAAATTCTCAGGGGAATTGACAGGGTGGACAAAGACAAACTCTGTAGCACGGGTGGAACACGAACAAGGGGACACAGGTGGAAACTTAGTACCCAGATGAGCCACAGAGACGTTAGAAAGAATTTTTTCAGTGTCAGAGTAGTTAATAAATGGAATGCACTAGGAAGTGTTGTGGTGGAGGCTGACTCCATACACAGTTTCAAATGTAGATATGATAGAGCCCAGTAGGCTCAGGAATCTGTACACCAGTTGATTGACAGTCGAGAGGCGGGACCAAAGAGACAAAGCTCAACCCCCGCAAGCACAATTACGTGAGTACAATTAGGTGAATACACACACACACACACATCCCCAGGAAGCAGCCCGTAGCAGCTGTCTAACTCCCAGGTACCTATTTACTGATAGGTGAACAGACAATCAGGGTGAGAGGAACTGGCCATTTGTTTCTGCCTCCGCCTGGGATCGAACTCGTGCCCTTAGGACTACGACCTCCATAGTGTTGTCCACTCAGCCGTGAGGTCTACTGTAAATCAACAAGGGCCTCACTGTTGCCCTGTGTGTGATGGGGGGGGGGGTTGCGAGCGCGTTTGTGTGTCAGGGATATCGTTGGTCCAGTCAGGTGTAGGGGAGGTGTGGTAATAGGGGGAGGGAGAGGGAGCAAGGTCAAGTTCCGAAGGGGGGAGGGGGTTAGTAGGGAAGTGTGGATTTGAGTGGGTGGGTAAGGGTAGGGGGGGTTTGTGGTAGTGGTGGAAGAGGTGTGGGTGAGAGTGAGAGACAGGGAGAGAGGAAGATGTTGGTGCTAGTGGGGGAGGGTGGAGATGCGGTTATTACACTATATTACACTATGGTGGATGGTTCGTGGGTTGGGGGAGGAGGAGAGTGTTTGTGGGGGGTGAGAAAAAGGGGGAGTGTGGGTGTGGAGGTGTGGGTGTTACTCTGTGGTGGGCGGGTTTAAGTGTAGGGGGGGGGGGTGGTACCTAGGATGGTAGAGTGAGAGGGGGTGGGAAGGGGGTTGGGAGTTAAACAGTGGTGTAGCAGTCTTCACCTGCAGCATCCTGCCTACTCCACTGAGCCACCTGGGACGCTAGTGTAATCAGGAACCCTCTATACTTTGGATTCTAAAAATCTATGATATATTTTAAATTAATATTTAAAATCCCTCTGTACACCTTACTGGTGACCTAGAGAGAGTACCTACCACCAGCTCACCTGTATGTGCTGTTTCCTCTTGTCATTCTCACTAAGTGCCACTCAACAGTGACCACATAGATTACGCTTCTACACTATGGGACACATCAACTTCCACTTCACAAACACTGTCCTGGTCAACTCGTCCGACCTGGCTTACTGCCCCCTGGTATGACACTGATGATGTCACTCACCCTTGAATTTTTTCTAATCTGATCTAACACTATAACAGCTCACTTGGTCTACACTCATGGGACAAAAAAAAACATGTTTTTGTCTCTATAACACTTCAATATCTCGAAATAATTTGTGGTAGTTCCTGGACGTGTGCTGACACGTGTGTCCCTCACCACTCCAGACTGTGAGTTCACCTAGTTGTATTCACCTAGTTGTGCTGTCTAATTGATGAAGATTAAAACACCCAAGAGGTTGCACGGGCATGAGTAGCCCGTATGACTACCATGTACTTAGATACTGCTAGTTAAAGAGTGGCATCAGGTGAAAGGAAACGTCCCCAAAAGGCTTCTGTTCTGCCACGTGGATCAAACCCGTGATCTTCGGTCGTGTGCGAGCTCATATCTGCCTGGTGATTGGGGCTTGTGGTACACGCTTTATCAGTCGCCGGTTGTAGAATGGAATTAAACCCAGCACAATTTTTTTTATCATGGCTACTATTGAATCTATGAATAAAATTGGCTTCTACTGCCTGTTTTTTTTGGTAATTTCTTGTTCTTAGTACTCTTACCCGCAGGAAAATACTTTTAATTTACATGTATTTTTTTATTTATCTATCTTCCAGCTATATCTAGTCTTAATATTCCTATTAATTATAAAATGTTTTTGACTTACCTTGTCAATCAACACTAAATTTTATCTCTCTCTCTCTCTCTCTCTCTCTCTCTCTCTCTCTCTCTCTCTCTCTCTCTCTCTCTCTCTCTCTCTCTCTCTCTCTCTCTCTCTCTCTCTCTCTCTCTCTCTCTCTCTCTCTCTCTCTCTCTCTCTCTCTCTCTCTCTCTCTCTCTCTCTCTCTCTCTCTCTCTCTCCTTACATCACTGGGTCCAAATCTTTCAATTCCTCCTCGTTATATTTCCCATGTAATTCTTAAACGAGTTTCTTTGCAAATCTCTGTATCTTTTTAGAGCATTCTTGTATGCATTTTGAGATGTGATCTCCAAGACGGAATTTAAGGTGAAAACTCCTAAACGGGGGTTTGAATCTCTTGGGACTGGTTGCATGTGAGTGGTGCACTGTGTTCTGAGCCTTGCTTGCTGAGATTACTGGGGGTTGTTCAGTAATTTGCCAGTTTGGTTCATGTTGCTAACCTTATCCTATATACATATATATAAATATACGGTATATATATATGCCGCTGGCGTAAAACTTGGTGTTATATCAGTAAGGTTTCTTTAGTTAGTTATGGACCTCCGTTCCGCTTTATTGTGTACCGTCCGGCTCGTATCATTTTCCCCGTCTACATTTACATAATCTTACACTTACTGGTATTGGAATCCAGGAGCCTTTTATCGGTTCAACTCTGCAACTTTTCTTGGTTTTCTTGGAGTGTTTAAACATTTTCTTGTCTATCGACTTTTTTCATTATATATTGGTACCATTTTTGCCGTCTTCCAGCTGCTGGGCAACTCTCCCGTCATGAAGGAGTCATTGGAAATCAATGCCAGAGGTATACTGAGGGTCTGTGCAGTTTCTTTCAACTTCCAGGGTGATAGGTGTTCTGTTGCTACAGCTTCCCCTCAGCCGTCCTCTGCTGATACCTTATCAGTATGGCTTTACCTTTTTAGATGGCATTTTGATTTTTGTTCTTCATACGTCTTCTCGTAAGTATTTTTTCACTCTGGACTGGACGGTAGAACGACGGTCTCGCTTTATGCAGGTCGGAGTTCAATCCCTGACTGTCCAAGTGGATGAGCACCATTCCTATCCCTCCCCCCCCCCCCGTTCCATCTCAAATCTTTATCCTGATCCCTTCCATGTGTTATATAGTCGAAATGGCTTTTCTGGCGGTTTCTCCTCATAGTTCTTTCCCTTCATTAGTATAATTTCTCCTTTTGCTTATTCTAGTCACTTGAACGTTCACTGCCAGTTTTCATTTTATTCGTGTCTTCGGGGACAGGCAACTTGTGTATATATGTACGTTTGGATTATGTGAAGATTTCCCCCAAGGTCGAACTGTCTGCAGGGTACCGATTCACTACCAGGTGAACAGAAGCATTAAGTAAAATGAAACATGACTCACCATTTCTGATCCGTCCAGGATTCGAACTGGGAATTCCCGATTGTGAGTCGAGACCGAAGAGGCCTGTGTGGCAGCTTCGGTTGTTTCTCAACGTTGGATAGAAATTCTTGTTTGTATATTGGGACCACATTGTGTGTGTGTGTGTGTGTGTGTGTGTGTGTGTGTGTGTGTGTGTGTGTGTGTGTGTGTGTGTGTGTGTGTGTGTGTGTGTGTGTGTGTTTCTTATTATGATTATAGAATTAAAAGTTGTCTCTCTCTCTCTTTAGAATATCGTAGGTTTTTTGTGATACTCTTTAATATTTATTTATTCTTTTCTAGCCCCGGTGCATCTGTTTTGTTTCTCTTCTGTCCTCTGTTATCTGTGTTTTGTCACTTTAATTCTCCGATTTTCTTCTTGGTATTGGCTTTTGTATCATGAGTTGTTATGTTCTCTCACATCTTTATCTCTTAGTGATGGCGCTTATCTTATTAGTGTGTGTACTCACTTTGTTGTCCTTGTGGGGGGGAGGGTTGAACTTCGGCTCTTTGGTCCCGCCTCTCACCTGCCAATCAACTGATGAACAGCTTCCTGAGCCTACTGGGCTCTGTCATATCTACACTTGAAACTGTGAATGGAGTCTGCCTCTACCACATCACTTTTTTCACATAAACAAATTCTTTTTAATGTCTCTATGGCTTATTTGGGCACTCAATTTCCATCCATAGTGTCCCCTATGAGTTAAATATACTGTCTTTGTCTATCCTATCAATTGCTATATAGCTATATATTCATAATGGCTTGGAGCTTTCTCTTGATAGTTCCTATCCTATCAATTCCATTGAGAATCTTGTATGTGGTGATCATGTTCCTCCTAACTCCTCTGTCTTCCAGCGACGAAAGGTTTAATTTCCGTTGTCTCTCCTCATAGTTCGTACCCCACAGTTCGGGTACTAGTCTGATGACAAACCTCTGAACCTTCTTCAATTTAGCCTTATGCTTGACTAGATATGGACTCCATGCTGGAGCTGCACACTCCAGGATTGGTCTGACATTGTTCTGATTGATTCTGAAAGATTCCTTACACAAGTTTCTAAAGGCCGTTCTTATGTTAGCCAACCTGGTATTTGCCAGTGATGTTATCCTCATGATATTGGCTTCAGGGGACAGGTCTGGCGTGATATCAACCCCCAGTTCTTTCTATCACTCTGATTCTTGAAGATTTTCGTCTCCCATTGATACTTTGTATCTGGCCTCCTCCTCTCTACACATATCTTCATTACATTACATTTGTCCGGGTTAAACTCTTTGCTTTGCTGTGCAACCATTTGTCGGACCATTTTTTCAGTTTGTCCAGATCTTTTTGAAGCCTCAAGCTGTTCTCTATCTTAATCCTTCTCATAATTTGTTTTGTGTGTGTGTAATTAGTATTTTTATTTACTATTTGTGTCTGCAGAATCGAGCTATTAGCTTTTGGACCCCGCCTTTCTAACCAATCTATTTTTCATCTATTATATCTACTCATATATTTCTAACACACACTCACACACAGACATCCCCAGGAAACAGCTCGTAGCAAGTGTCTAACTCTCAGGTACCTATTTACAGGTGAACAGGGACATCAGGGTAAAAGAAACTCTGCCCATTTGTTTCCGCCTCGGCCCGAAATCGAACTCGGGCCCTTAGGACTAAAATCCCTGAGCGATGTCTAGCCGGCGTAAGGCCCCTGTGTGTGTGTGTGTGTGTGTGTGTGTGTGTGTGTGTGTGTGTGTGTCTGCGTGTGTGTATCGCCTTGTTCGAGCAGGTAGTGAGGGGCAACAATAAAATATTAAGCACCTCGGTTAGTTCCGTGTCTGTAGTGGCAACAGGAACACAGGAATGTGTGTGTGTGTGTGTGTGTGTGTGTGTCTGCAAGTGTGTGTGTGTGTGTGTGTGTGAGTGTGTGTGTGTGTGTGTGTGTACTCACCTAATTGTGCTTGCGGGGGTTGAGCTCTGGCTCTTTGGTCCCGCCTCTCAACCGTCAATCAACTGGTGTACAGATTCCTGAGCCTATTGGGCTCTATCATATCTACATTTGAAACTGTGTATGGAGTCAGCCTCCACCACATCACTTCCTAATGCATTCCATTTACTAACTACTCTGACACTGAAAAAGTTCTTTCTAGCGTCTCTGTGGCTCATCTGGGTACTCAGCTTCCACCTGTGTCCCCTTGTTCGCGTCCCACCAGTGTTGAATAGTTCATCCTTGTTTACCCGGTCGATTCCCCTGACGATTTTGTAGGTTGTGATCATGTCCCCCCTTACTCTTCTGTCTTCCAGTGTCGTAAGGTGCATTTCCCGCAGCCTTTCCTCATAACTCATGCCTCTTAGTTCTGGGACTAGTCTAGTAGCATACCTTTGGACTTTTTCCAGCTTCGTCTTGTGCTTGACAAGGTACGGGCTCCATGCTGGGGCCGCATACTCCAGGATTGGTCTTACATATGTGGTGTACAAGATTCTGAATGATTCCTTACACAGGTTCCTGAACGCCGTACTGATGTTAGCCAGCCTCGCATATGCCGCAGACGTTATTCTCTTTATGTGGGCTTCAGGAGACAGGTTTGGTGTGATATCAACTCCTAGATCTTTCTCTCTGTTTCATTAAGTACTTCATCTCCTATTCTGTATCCTGTGCCTGGCCTCCTGTTTCCACTGCCTAGCTTCATTACTTTGCATTTACTCGGGTTGAACTTCAACAGCCATTTGTTGGACCATTCACTCAGTCTATCCAGGTCATCTTGTAGCCTCCTACTATCATCCTCTGTTTCAATCCTCCTCATAATTTTTGCATCGTCGGCAAACATTGAGAGGAACGAATCTATACCCTCTGGGAGATCATTTACATATACCAGAAACAGTATAGGTCCAAGGACTGACCCCTGCGGGACTCCACTTGTGACGTCTCGCCAATCTGAGACCTCACCCCTCACACAGACTCGTTGTCTCCTGTTGCTTAGGTACTCCTCTATCCACCGGAGTACCTTCCCTCTCACTCCAGCCTGCATCTCCAACTTTCGCACTAGCCTCTTGTGTGGCACTGTATCAAAGGCTTTCTGACAATCCAAAAATATGCAGTCTGCCAACCCTTCTCTTTCTTGCCTTATTTTTGTTGCCTGGTCGTAGAACTCAAGTAACCCTGTGAGGCAGGACCTGCCATCCCTGAACCCATGTTGATGCTGTGTTACAAAGTTCCTTCGCTCCAGATGCTCCACTAGTTTTTTTCGCACAATCTTCTCCATCAGCTTGCATGGTATGCAGGTTAGGGACACTGGCCTGTAGTTCAGTGCCTCCTGTCTATCCCCTTTCTTGTATATCGGGACTACGTTAGCTGCTTTCCAAATATCTGGCAGTTCCCCTGTTGCCAGTGATTTGTTATACACTATGGAGAGTGGTAGGCACAGTTCTCTTGCTCCTTCCTTTAGAACCCAAGGGGAGATTCCATCTGGGCCTATAGCCTTCGTCACGTCCAACTCTAGTAAACACTTCCTTACTTCCCCACTGGTAATCTCAAACTCTTCTAGTGGTTCCTGGTTAGCTATTCCCTCACTTACCTCTGGAATTTCTCCTTGCTCTAAGGTGAAGACTTCCTGGAATTTCTTATTCAATTCCACACACACTTCCTTGTCATTTGTAGTGAATCCTTCCGCCCCTATCCTTAATCTCATAACCTGTTCCTTTACTGTTGTTTTTCTCCTAATGTGGCTATGCAACAATTTAGGCTGAGTCTTTGCCTTGCTTGCGATGTCATTTTCGTATTGTCTTTCTGCCTCTCTTCTCATCCTGACATATTCATTCCTGGCATTCTGGTATCTTTCTCTGCTCTCCAGTGTCCTGTTATTCCTATAGTTTCTCCATGCCCTTTTACTTTGCTGCTTAGCTAGCCTACATCTCTGATTAAACCATGGGTTTCTCATCTTCATTTCTCTGTTTTCCTTTTGGACTGGGACAAACTTGTTTGCTGCGTCCTTGCACTTCTGCGTGATGTAATCCATCATATCTTGGGCCGTCTTTCCCCTGAGCTCTGTTTCCCATGCTATATCTGTTAGGAATTTTCTTATCCCCTCATAGTTTCCCTTTCGGTATGCTAACCTTTTGGTTTCGGTATCCCTCCTCGAGTTCAATAACCCTTCTTCAATCAAGTACTCAAACACCAGTACACTGTGGTCGCTCATTCCTACTGGGTCCTCAAAACCGATTTCTCTTATGTCGGAGTCGTTCAGAGTGAAGACTAGGTCGAGTCTCGCTGGTTCGTCATTGCCTCTCATCCTTGTGGGTTCTCCGACATGCTGGGTTAAAAAGTTGCTTGTCACCACCTCCAATAGTTTGTCTCTCCACGTATCCTCGCCTCCATGCGGTTCCTTGTTCTCCCAGTCAATCTTTCCGTGATTGAAGTCGCCCATGATGAGCAGGTGGGATCTATTTCTACAGGCAGCAGAGGCTGCCCTCTCAATTATAGTGTTAACTGCCTTGTTGTTGTTTTCATACTCTTGACTGGGTCTCCTGTCATTTGGTGGAGGGTTGTATATTACTGCTACTACTATTCTTGGTCCTCCCATTGTTATGGTGCCTGCTATGTAGTCTCTGAACTCCTCACAGCCCGAGATGGCCATCTCCTTAAAACTCCATTCCCTTCTCATGAGTAGGGCCACTCCGCCTCCTCCCCTACCTTCCCTCTCTTTCCTTATTACTGTGTACTCCTGGGGAAACACAGAATTCGTTATGATTCCAGAGAGTTTTGTTTCAGTGAGTCCGATTACATCTGGGTTAACTTCTTGTGCTCTTTCCCTTAGTTCACTTGTCTTGCTTGTGATCCCATCTATGTTCGAGTACATCACCCTGAAACTGACTCTCTTCTGCTTCTTTTCTGGGGGGACCTTTGGGATCTGGGGTGAGTGGGAGCTGGGGGGACCTGGCACGGGGGGATTGGTGGAGGAGGGAGGGCTTGGGGTGGTGGGGGAGAGGGGGAGGGTACAGGGGGTGGATAAGAGGGGGAGGGTACAGGGGGTGGATAAGAGGGGGAGGGTACAGGGGGTGGGTAAGAGGGGGAGGGTACAGGGGGTGGGTAAGAGGGGGAGGGTGCAGGGGGTGGGTAAGAGAGGGAGGGTTGGGGAAGCATGGGGGGAGGAGAGGCTGTGGGGGATAGGGGAGATGTGTGTGTGTGTGTGTGTGTGTGTGTGTGTGTGTGTGTGTGTGTGTGTGTGTGTGTGTGTGTGTGTCTGCAAGTGTGTGTGTGTGTGTGTGTGTGTGTGTGTGTGTGTGTGTGTGTGTGTGTGTGTGTGTGTGTGTGTGTGTGTGTGTCTGCAAGTGTGTGTGTGTGTGTGTGTGTGTGTGTGTGTGTCTGCAAGTGTGTGTGTGTGTGTGTGTGTGTGTGTGTGTGTGTGTGTGTGTGTGTGTGTGTGTGTGTGTGTGTGTGTGAGTGTGTGTGTGTGTGTGTGTGTGTGTGTGTCTGCAAGTGTGTGTGTGTGTGTGTGTGTGTGTGTGTGTGTGTTTGAGTGTGTGTGTGTGTGTGTGTGTGTGTGTGTGTGTGTGTGTGTGTGTGTGTGTGTGTGTGTGTGAGTGTGTGTGTGTGTGTCTGCAAGTGTGTGTGTGTGTGTGTGTGTGTCTGCAAGTGTGTGTGTGTGTGTGTGTGTGAGTGTGTGTGTGTGTGTGTGTGTGAGTGTGTGTGTGTGTGTGTGTGTGAGTGTGTGTGTGTGTGTGTGTGTGTGTGTGTGTCTGCAAGTGTGTGTGTGTGTGTGTGTGTGTGTGTGTGTGTGTGTGTGTGTGTGTGTGTGTGTGTGTGTGTGTGTCTGCAAGTGTGTGTGTGTGTGTGTGTGTGTGTGAGTGTGTGTGTGTGTGTGTGTGTGTGTGTGTGTGAGTGTGTGTGTGTGTGTGTGTGTGTGTGTGAGTGTGTGTGTGTGTGTACTCACCTAATTGTGCTTGCGGGGGTTGAGCTCTGGCTCTTTGGTCCCGCCTCTCAACCGTCAATCAACTGGTGTACAGATTCCTGAGCCTATTGGGCTCTATCATATCTACATTTGAAACTGTGAATGGAGTCAGCCTCCACCACATCACTTCCTAATGCATTCCATTTGCTAACTACTCTGACACTGAAAAAGTTCTTTCTAACGTCTCTGTGGCTCATTTGGGTACTCAGCTTCCACCTGTGTCCCCTTGTTCGCGTCCCACCAGTGTTGAAAAGTTCGTCCTTGTTTACCCGGTCGATTCCCCTGAGGATTTTGTAGGTTGTGATCATGTCCCCCCTTACTCTTCTGTCTTCCAGTGTCGTGAGGTGCATTTCCCGCAGCCTTTCCTCATAACTCATGCCTCTTAGTTCTGGGACTAGTCTAGTAGCATACCTTTGGACTTTTTCCAGCTTCGTCTTGTGCTTGACAAGGTACGGGCTCCATGCTGGGGCCGCATACTCCAGGATTGGTCTTACATATGTGGTGTACAAGATTCTGAATGATTCCTTACACAGGTTCCTGAACGCCGTTCTGATGTTAGCCAGCCTCGCATATGCCGCAGACGTTATTCTCTTTATGTGGGCTTCAGGAGACAGGTTTGGTGTGATATCAACTCCTAGATCTTTCTCTCTGTCTGTTTCATTAAGTACTTCATCTCCTATTCTGTATCCTGTGCCTGGCCTCCTGTTTCCACTGCCTAGTTTCATTACTTTGCATTTACTCGGGTTGAACTTCAACAGCCATTTGTTGGACCATTCACTCAGTCTATCCAGGTCATCTTGTAGCCTCCTACTATCATCCTCTGTTTCAATCCTCCTCATAATTTTTGCATCGTCGGCAAACATTGAGAGGAACGAATCTATACCCTCTGGGAGATCATTTACATATACCAGAAACAGTATAGGTCCGAGGACTGACCCCTGCGGGACTCCACTTGTGACGTCTCGCCAATCTGAGACTTCACCCCTCACACAGACTCGTTGTCTCCTGTTGCTTAGGTATTCCTCTATCCACCGGAGTACCTTCCCTCTCACTCCAGCCTGCATCTCCAACTTTCGCACTAGCCTCTTGTGTGGCACTGTATCAAAGGCTTTCTGACAATCCAAAAATATGCAGTCTGCCCACCCTTCTCTTTCTTGCCTTATTTTTGTTGCCTGGTCGTAGAATTCAAGTAACCCTGTGAGGCAGGACCTGCCATCCCTGAACCCATGTTGATGCTGTGTTACAAAGTTCCTTCGCTCCAGATGCTCCACTAGTTTTTTTCGCACAATCTTCTCCATCAGCTTGCATGGTATGCAGGTTAGGGACACTGGCCTGTAGTTCAGTGCCTCCTGTCTATCCCCTTTCTTGTATATCGGGACTACGTTAGCTGCTTTCCAAATATCTGGCAGTTCCCCTGTTGCCAGTGATTTGTTATACACTATGGAGAGTGGTAGGCTCAGTTCTCTTGCTCCTTCCTTTAGAACCCAAGGGGAGATTTCATCTGGGCCTATAGCCTTCGTCACGTCCAACTCTAGTAAACACTTCCTTACTTCCCCACTGGTAATCTCAAACTCTTCCAGTGGTTCCTGGTTAGCTATTCCCTCACTTACCTCTGGAATTTCTCCTTGTTCTAAGGTGAAGACCTCCTGGAATTTCTTATTCAATTCCTCACACACTTCCTTGTCATTTGTAGTGAATCCTTCCGCCCCTATCCTTAATCTCATAACCTGTTCCTTTACTGTTGTTTTTCTCCTAATGTGGCTATGCAACAATTTAGGCTGAGTCTTTGCCTTGCTTGCGATGTCATTTTCGTATTGTCTTTCTGCCTCTCTTCTCATCCTGACATATTCATTCCTGGCATTCTGGTATCTTTCTCTGCTCTCCAGTGTCCTGTTATTCCTATAGTTTCTCCATGCCCTTTTACTTTGCTGCTTAGCTAGCCTACATCTTTGATTAAACCATGGGTTTCTCATCTTCATTTCTCTGTTTTCCTTTTGGACTGGGACAAACTTGTTTGCTGCGTCCTTGCACTTCTGCGTGATGTAATCCATCATATCTTGGGCCGTCTTTCCCCTGAGCTCTGTTTCCCATGCTATATCTGTTAGGAATTTTCTTATCCCCTCATAGTTTCCCTTTCGGTATGCTAACCTTTTGGTTTCGGTATCCCTCCTCGAGTTCAATAACCCTTCTTCAATCAAGTACTCAAACACCAGTACACTGTGGTCGCTCATTCCTACTGGGTCCTCAAAACCGATTTCTCTTATGTCGGAGTCGTTCAGAGTGAAGACTAGGTCGAGTCTCGCTGGTTCGTCATTGCCTCTCATCCTTGTGGGTTCTCCGACATGCTGCGTTAAAAAGTTGCTTGTCACCACCTCCAATAGTTTGGCTCTCCACGTATCCTCGCCTCCATGCGGTTCCTTGTTCTCCCAGTCAATCTTTCCGTGATTGAAGTCGCCCATGATGAGCAGGTGGGATCTATTTCTACAGGCAGCAGAGGCTGCCCTCTCAATTATAGTGTTAACTGCCTTGTTGTTGTTTTCATACTCTTGACTGGGTCTCCTGTCATTTGGTGGAGGGTTGTATATTACTGCTACTACTATTCTTGGTCCTCCCATTGTTATGGTGTGTGTGTGTGTGAGTGTGTGTGTGTGT
>NC_091159.1:7953985-7959688 GCF_040958095.1 Procambarus clarkii
AAGCAACAGGGCTCCATTAAGGAACATATAATCTCTTCCCACAACCAAACCATCGCCAGAGAAATCCTAGTAAACAACACAGAAATCATCGATAGATACAGCGATAGCAGGCGGCTTGACGTTTGCGAGGCACTACACATCAAGAAGTCAACACCAGCAATCAACAGCCAATTATTGCACAACTATATTCTACCCACCTCAAGACTCCGCTCCAATATAGAAGCATCAAGAAATATGGACCAATAGGCTTTCTACAAACACTTCTATTCAATACCCATATATATATATATATATATATATATATATATATATATATATATATATATATATATATATATATATATATATATATATATACATATGTTGTACCTAGTAGCCAGAACGTCGTACTCGGCCTACTATGCAAGGCCCGATTTACCTAATAAGCCAAGTTTTCCTGAATTTGCTTATTTTCTCAATATTTTTCTTATGAAATGATAAAGCTATCCATGTCATTATGTATGAGTTCAATTTTTTTAATTGGAATTAAAAGTAACCTAGATATATGACCGAATCTAACCCACCCAACCTAACCTAACCTAACCTATCTTAACGTAACCTAAACTAATATAATTGAGTCAATACTTTATGTTCCTAATCTGATATAATAATAATAAAATAAACCATTTTGAAACAATTTTTTTAAAATAACGAAAATTACTCGGCCTATTAGGTAAATCGGGCCTTGCATAGTAGGCCGAAAAGTGCGTTCTGGCTACTAGGCACGACTAGACTTTTCTCTGTTATATATATTATATAACTGTTATATAAGACATATATATATGTCTTATATAACAACTTCTCGGCCTATTATGCAAGGCCCAATTTGCCTAATAGTCCGAATGATTTTCTTTATTTTCAACAAAATGTTTCCAATTGGTTTATTTAAATTGTTATTATTATATTATATTAAGAACATAAATTATTGACTTAGTTATGTTAGTTTAGATTAGGTTAAGATAGGTTAGGTTAGGTTAGGTAGGGTAGGTTAGGTTCCGTCATACATCTACGTTAGTTTTAACTCAAATTAAAAAAAATAACTTATACATAATAAAATGGATAGCATTATCATTTCATAAGTTATCATTTCATTGAAAATCAGAATTAATTCAATTATTTGGTGTAATAACAAATTTAGCTACCATGTCAGAGAAAATGTGTGAAACAATAGGATTGCAAACATTTCTAAAAAAAAAAAAGCCAGTAACTACAGTTGAATAAATCAGAGTGTCTGAATAACTCCATCTGACGAGAATTGAAGGAAAGACGGGAGCAATTATTACCACTTTGAGGAGGACTGACACGGTGACGTTTGACCCTTTATGTTTGTTCATGGGGCAAGATAACAGTGAGTTTATCAGCTCTCTCTCTCTCTCTCTCTCTCTCTCTCTCTCTCTCTCTCTTCTCTCTCTCTCTCTCTCTCTCTCTCTCTCTCTCTCTCTCTCTCTCTCTCTCTCTCTCTCTCTCTCTCTCTCTTTCAAATTCAATTTTACTATATTAATAAAGTCCCTTATTATGATATTAAACTAATAAGAATAATACAGATAATAACAATAACTGTAACCATGAAAATTCATATAACAAATAAGATAGTAAAAATTTCAATTAGATTATTAGTGATAATTATACTGGAATCAAAATGTAAATACTACACTAATAAAATGATTGTACAGTAATAGAAATTATAACTATTTCAATGTAACATGCAAAATCAAAGCAATAAGAACATAAAGAAGAAGAACCATATATATATATATATATATATATATATATATATATATATATATATATATATATATATATATATATATATATATATATATATATATATGTGTGTGTGTGTAGAACATATATATCCATATATGTTCATGTATATCTTGCGCTGCTTCTTAAGCCAAATAGGCAGATCGATCCTGTCTCTATATTTCCATTTAGTGGTGTAGAGAATTCAGCCTAAAAGGCTTCCTGAATCTATTTGTTCTTTGCCTTTATAAACAAGGCGCTTGGACAGTAAAATGCATTTAATTTAGCTGTTTTAATTAGCAGTTAATGTCTGTTATCCGAGTAATTGTCCCCCTTTGCAGTTGCAATAACAGTTAGTATTGCAAGCTCGTGCATGGCTCTGGAGAGGATATGTTGGGTGGCTTTTATGTTGAACAATGAACAGCAAAGCAGGTGTTTGTTGCACGGTATAGATAAGCATATTAGAGAGAGAGCGAGAGAGAGAGAGAGAGAGAGAGAGAGAGGGGGGTGGAGGGGGGTGGAGAAGAACTTTGGTGGAAAGTCTTTACGTGACTAGCAATAACAGTAACCACATTTACAACACAATCACTAACAACAATGAACCACGACAAGAGGTTAGCAACAACTCCCCCCTCCTCACACCATTCCTGTTCCCTTACCACCTTCTCCACTCTCCCTAACACAATCATCACTCCTTCAACTCTCCCCGAAACAATCATTACACCTCTCACTCTCCCCAGCATAAACGTTACCCCCCCCCCCCCACTCATCATCACAATCATCATCCCCATTCTTCCTTCCTACGACAATCATCACCCCCCCCCCCTACCACTCCTATCTTCAACATTTGATATCCGACATACTGATATCACACATCAACAATGATAATATTTTTCACAACCTCGCTTTTCATGATGGATATCATCTGAGCCTCGCTATCTGAGCCTCGCTATCTGAGCCTCGCCATCTTGCAGCATCCATTACTAGGACCTAAACGTGTTCAATAAAGAAGCTAGAAGGAATATTTTACAGGAAATTATGTCCTGTAAAAAAGAATTTTTTTTACAGCCTGGTAGTAAGGTGGATCCAGGAGGAGGGGAAATTAGGTAAATTATGTTTTTTAGTGATGGTCGATGATTTGCTGTTTTTTATTATATGAGTTGTTTGGTGTTTTTATTGATTTCGGTTGAGATTCAGAGTGAGTTGTGCTGAGTAGTGCTTTGATGGTTTGGTTAAGGCTCCCTCCCTCTCTCTCTCTCTGTTTCTCTCCCCCCCCCTCTCTCTCTCTCTCTCTCTCTCTCTCTCTATATATATATATATATATATATATATATATATATATATATATATATATATATATATATATATATATATATATATATATATATATATATTATATATATATATATATTATATATATATATATATATATATATATATATATATATATAATAAGGTTTGTCTTAGAATATTCCTAATTTATTATATTAGGAAAGAACTTAGAAATATTCTAAGACTTACCTGCCTGCAAGTAATATTCCAGTTCGTATTTACTAACAATAACATAATTATAAACTATTTAAAACGTAGAGATACGAACTCAGATATGGCGTTGTTTATCTGTTCAAGTGTTCGACCTGTATCGTGGGGGAATACCTCACGAATGGGAGCATAAGGGCGTCTCTTACCGTACTAGCCTGCCTCATAGGTAATGTGTATCCTCTGCTCCTAGAGAACATAGCGAGGATAATGGCCACGACCCTTTTACTTACAGCGATTTCGCTGATCTGTCTCGTAGTTCGTCTCGCCTTGAACTCAACAGTTTAGAAAGTGTTTATATTCAACCCGTCCTCACACTAGGCTGTTTAAGGCAGCGGCCGGCTTCCCTTGACCTATTCATCAATTTTAACATAGTGTGTTAAAAATTAGTTTGTTCTTATATATAAATTAATATTATGCATAAAAATTATATGTATAGTTAGGGGTAGGTTAGGTTTGGTTAGGTGTTTAGGTTCTGTTGGCGATTATTTGTATTTGTAGTACGTGGGTGAAGCATTTATAGCAACCCATCCTCCAACCTGTCCTTGGACCAAGTCCATTCTATCCAGCCGTCAACCCCAAAGACGCATTCATCAATTTTAACATGCTGTTCATTCAAAATAGAACTTTTCTCAAATATAAATTAATATTATTATATATTAGCTCATTGTGCATATTTAAGCACTGGTTAGGTTAGATTAGGTTAGGTGATTAGGTTAGGTTAGGTTAGGTGATTAGGTTAGGTTAGGTTAGGTTAGGTTAGGTTAGTTATTTACGTTCTGTTGCCCATTATTTGTATTCGTAGTACGTGAGTGAAGCATTTACTGCGTTGTGGTTCGAACACAAGTCGTCAGCGAAGCACTTGTTCCGGGAAGTGTTTGAACGTCAATCAGTTGTGAGTCGTGTGTAAACCGTTTTTCATTCATAAACACGTGGGGGGTTTGGCGGGTGCATGGAATGGACGTTGGCCTTTGTGTATGAGGACGGGCTGTGGTCTGAAGACGGGTTGCCTCTATTTTCGAAATGAAACCTGAGTTGAACTGCTCGGAGCCATCGACTCAGCTGTATATTTATTAATTGTCATTCTTATTTAATGTGTGTTTTGAGTTGTTTTATTATTCTTGTATTGTGTATATAATTTTGTGTTTTACTTGTAAATAGTTTCCTTTTAGCTTTTTGAATATAAGTTTCAGTGAATATATTGATATATGCAATTAACGATCACTAAACACTGATCATTTCGGCCGAAACGTTCATCTCTCTTTCCCATTTCTCTGTGGATTTTCCGCATATATATATATATATATATATATATATATATATATATATATATATATATATATATATATATATATATATATATATATATATATTTTTTATATATATATATATATATATATATATATATATATATATATATATATATATATATATATATATATATATATATATATATATATATATATATATATATATATATACAAGAAGGGACATTGGGTTTATGAGAGTACATAGAATTAATGTTTTTACATTCTTGTAAAACCACTAACACGCGTAGCGTTTCGAGCAGAATCAATTCATTCCTATCATGACCTAAATGCCTAACCTTAACCTATCCCAGGCTAGACTCGATACGAAATTATAACATATAAAAGCAATACTTTGTATATGAAATAAAAACTATTTTGATTCCACAATATATTTTAAATTCACGAATACGTTTGTTTAGGGACGGGAGGCCCTCGAAGGTCCATGACCTGAGGGCCAACTACTGCCTCATAGTTGATAATTATCCACGAATGTATCACTAGTTGTGTGGGAAGTCCACCCTTTACCCTGGGTAAAGACAGTCATCTTTCTGTACCTTTCCTAGGTACAGTTGGCTTTACCTCTCACGAAGTTGTAGAGAAGGGAGAGAAAAGGAAAAGGGACTGAGAGAAGATTGTAGATTACAGTGAGATTTAATGAATAGTGGAATGGAAATGATAGAAAAAGAATGGAAAGGAACAGGGGAAGCAATTGTGGGCGCCAGGGAAGGAAGGGAGCGAGATGGAATGCATAAGAGATGGAGGTTTAGGGATACAGAAGAATGAATGCAGAGGCGACGAGGGGAAGGGGCGTAGAAAAGAGAATGAAGAGGAGTAGAAGAGAGAAGGAAGACTGTAAGGAAGGAGAAATAAATGTTTTTTTTTCATTCACTTGGCAATTCGTAAGACATCAAGAACTCGTTTGCATCATTCAGTGCCTCGGAGGAACCACTAAATCCTGCCCAGACACCATCGCGGACGGCCTACACCGGCACGCTGGCTGACGCACGCATACTCACGCAAACACACACACACACACACACACACACACACACACACACACACACACACACAC
>NC_091159.1:7960188-7979557 GCF_040958095.1 Procambarus clarkii
CACAACAGACTACACGATCACCACATGCAAATTATATTTACAGAATTAACAGACTAACCAAGGACAGATACATAGGAGTGGATCACAGCAATATTAGAAATCATTTCTTCACTGTTAGATCAATAAATTATAGAGTAAACTAGAATACAAAGTTATGAAAGTAAACTCCATACTCGGATTCGAATGTAGATGTGACAGAACCAAAAGGGTTTACGAGATTTTATACTAAAAAGGTTTTAGTACAAAACCTAAAGGGTTCGTACACCAGTGGAATGAAGGATGTTAAGCGGAGGACATGAGCTAAAGCTCAGCCCCCCTCAAAACTAGCTAGAAGAGTGCTCATATTGGCATACACAGGTGATATTATGGCCCTATGTAGGAACACATAAATAGACAAATTCACATATAACCAATCAAACTATACAGAAGGGTATGTCATCTAAAGCTTCATATTGAATCAAAAGCATTTCTGTCACACCAGATTGTTGTTATACAGATGCTACACTCCAGCAGTTTAACTCGTCGAAATACTCCATATACACATACACATCTAGAAATGTATACAAACCACACTTCCCACCCACCCCCCTCCCACACACACAAACACACATTTTCGCACTCGGTTCCAGATTGAATTTTATTTAACATGAACTTGAGACCACCATTTCCGTAATTGGGGTTCGCCTTAATATTTTACCAACTCTGAAAGAAGGGTAAAGTGTGTCTCACTTTGAAGACTCAGACTTGTCAACATCTTCACTGACAGTCATAATACTGACCCGAGTTTCCAGAGAAAGACTTCATGTTCCGCGTCCAACCACTTGGACTGATCGGTAGAGCGACGACCTCGTTTTTTTTTTTTACAGGTCAGGGTTCGATCCCAGGTGGTTCAAGTGGCTGGGCACCGTTCCTTTCCTAAGCTCTCTTGTTCCACCTCATATCATGCCCTCACATCCGTTCCATTTACTATATAGCTGTGCTGGCTTAACTATTTTTCCTGATAATATAAAGTTTGTACTTATCATTTATCAGAAAGTAATCGGTACATTGGCAATGAAATTGAAATTTGAATTTCAATTTGAATATATATATATATATATATATATATATATATATATATATATATATATATATATATTATTAAATATGACCGAAAAAGTAAGATTAATAATTCTAACACGAATTTTCTCAATCTTTCGTACATTTCTTTTCACTGTTGGAGGTAATTCAAAAATCAATTCTCCAAAATTCATTTTTATTTCTAGTCTGACGCGACACGAGCGCGTTTCGTAAAACTTATTACATTTTCAAAGACTTTAGTTTACAAATACACAACTGAATAGAACTTACACATCTCCGTTTTTGTTTATATCTACATTTGAGTGAGGTGGATGGGGTGAGGTGGCATTAATAGGGTATTAATTTCATCAACACAAGACAGAACAAGAGGTGGCATTAATAGGGTATTAATTTCATCAACACAAGACAGAACACGAAACAATGGGTATTGAAATGGAAGTGATGCTTCTATATTGGAGCGGAGTCTTGAGGTGGGTAGAATATAGTTGTGCATTAATCGGCTGTTGATTGCTGGTGTTGACTTCTTAATGTGTAGTGCCTCGCAAACGTCAAGCCGCCTGCTATCGCTGTATCTATCGATGATTTCTGTGTTGTTTATTAGGATTTCTCTGGCGATGGTTTGGTTGTGGGAAGAGATTATATGTTCCTTAATGGAGCCCTGTTGTTTATGCATCGTTAAACGCCTAGAAAGAGATGTTGTTGTCTTGCCTATATACTGGGTTTTTTGGAGCTTACAGTCCCCAAGTGGGCATTTGAAGGCATAGACGACGTTGGTCTCTTTTAAAGCGTTCTGCTTTGTGTCTGGAGAGTTTCTCATGAGTAGGCTGGCCGTTTTTCTGGTTTTATAGTAAATCGTCAGTTGTATCCTCTGATTTTTGTCTGTAGGGATAACGTTTCTATTAACAATATCTTTCAGGACCCTTTCCTCTGTTTTATGAGCTGTGGAAAAGAAGTTCCTGTAAAATAGTCCAATAGGGGGTATAGGTGTTGTGTTAGTTGTCTCTTCAGAGGTTGCATGGCGTTTCACTTTCCTTCTTATGATGTCTTCGACGAAACCATTGGAGAAGCCGTTGTTGACTAGGACCTGCCTTACCCTACAGAGTTCTTCGTCGACTTGCTTCCATTCTGAGCTGTGGCTTAGAGCACGGTCGACATGTGCGTTAACAACACTCCTCTTGTACCTGTCTGGGCAGTCGCTGTTGGCATTTAGGCACATTCCTATGTTCGTTTCCTTAGTGTAGACTGCAGTGTGGAAACCTCCTCTCTTTTCCATGACTGTTACATCTAGAAAGGGCAGCTTCCCATCCTTTTCCATATATATATATATATATATATATATATATATATATATATATATATATATATATATATATATATATATATATATATATATATATATATATATATATATATACATATATATATATATATATATATATATATATATATATTCATACATATAATCACAATCAAAATATTACCAAAAAGATCGGTATATAGGATTATGTCCGCTGTACACGCCGTAAAGATTCGAATCCCCTGTCATACATATATAAGATAGATCAATGTAATACATTAGAAGACCTCGATGCTATTCAATCGTCTCCAGTAAATCTTTACATAATGTAATCGGAAACGGTAAATCCATAGAGCCTTTGGTGGGCAATATATAACCTAATATTTTTGAATAGCTTTCAGTTCCTTATAGAATTTACATTCGACTTTCGATCAAAAAGAATGTGATGAATCCCCTGAAATTTCTTCGGTAAGCAGATTCCAATTTCAAACACGACTTTGGTTATTTAACAACTGAAAATATTTTATTAATAGATCATATTGTTTATCTCTCCATCAACTCTATAAAGGTCACAATTGTTTACGTCCTTCACAAAATATGGAATCGAGTACTCTTTGTATGCATGCATCTATAACCGTTTTCTTGTGCATCAGTACATTACGGAAACATCTAGTGCTTTTAAATACATTAAAGAGCACTATAATCTCCATTGTTCAGGTATGAACATTTCAATTCACTGCATCATATATACATACAATTTCTTAATGCTCTCAATGTATCAAAGCCGGATCCCATCTTCTTGTGTTCATATATTTAAAGATTTCAATCGCCCATAGTATATATATAGACTCACTAAAAGCTTTCGAAAATATCTGTAAGGAATTGGGTCTTTTTCTGTCCATCAATAAAGGCTCCAATCGTCCACAGAGCATCAAGAATTCTTTCAATAGCCCTGCCATCTGGCAGCGGGAGCCGGTATGAGCCGTCCAGCATCAGGAGGATCCAATACTCTGTGTGGCTCGACATTTACTGGGTAATTTGCGATCTTTGGCGCTTTTCACTGGTGTTCGGCGGACGGGGATTGACGAGACGAGGGAAGGACGGGGGAACGTCACCACTAGTGTTGAAATTGGATTTAAGGACTGTCAGCAAAATATCACATTAAATGGGAAATATTGCCAGGGGGAGGTGGGAACATTTGCGATGTCTTGAATTTTTGTATTACCCTAAACATCATCCATAGAACTGTAAATATTTAAACAGGGCATTAGACGAGTGATGATAGGTTATTGCTGTTTAAACATTTCTCACGCTGCATTATATTTTTGTTGAAATGTTTAAATCACCATCATTAATGGTAACGTATAGACACTAGGACTCACTTACAGAGATGGAAAATCCAGGCGGCTCCTGTCTTGAATATCGGATTTTAAAGCATCTGAATGTAAGCATCATCAGCACACGAGGCTAAGTACCTCCTCTTATTATCGCCGAGTTTGTAAAGTTCATCATCTGGATTAGTTGTAAACAAGTCCCAAGACGTTGTACTACCTATACCAAGCCAAGAGAGCTCAAAATAAGGAAGGTTACCAGAAATACCTAACTCGTATTTCTGGTAACCTGAGAATTTAAATATTGACTGAGAATTTAAACTGAGAATTTAAATATTCCCTCGAGAACCACTGAGAAGTAATCCAAACTTTCATCCACCTCAAATAATATGAACTCGTGGGCAGAACATCGTGGGCAGTAACACTTAATTCACTTAGATATCATTGGGGGATTCGAACTCGAACACGCAAAATGCGAGACCCAGATACACCCAAGCCATGGGTGCTTAAAATAATGGATTTTGGGAGGTGTTTGAGATATCTCAGATGATGTTAATGGTATTTTCATCTAGGTTCCTATCTTTATCACGCCTCAGTCTCGTTCTGTCTTAACAGTTAGCTCAAGGAAGATTGAGGTGCTGCCAGTGAGACAAGTGGCAGATTACACCTATTTGTATTTTCTAAATTTATCAGTCTAAAGTAAACTGATTTACGCTTTCTTCGTCTATCTTTGCTCTTGCTTTGTAAATTAGGAGGCCTTTCTTTTTAGCCTTTCTTTCTATTACTTCAATTTCAATTGTCCATCAGGAGGGCGGGAGGGGGCAGCGGCGACATATTAGCAGTCAATTGTTTCAGATTCCTTCCTCCTTCTCTCCTCCTCAGTTCCTTCCTTCCCTCTCCTACCTCCTCTATTCCTGCTCCCATCCTTCTTCCTTGTGATCTACAACCTTCCGAAAAAGGTGAAAACCAATTGTATCAGATTTCATCTGTTATACACAGCTCTTGGTTCTTTAATTTACTTATGTATATATATATATATATATATATATATATATATATATATATATATATATATATATATATATATATATATATATATATAATTATATTGATTATTCATTAAATGGTATGCATGTCATAATTACCAGGCAATAATTCCCTTCATCGGCTACGGTTTAGATGTATATCCTATATAATATTTATTTGATTTCCATATATTCCTCCTATCCGTTACGAGAGGAAATTGTCTTATCATTTTTCTTGAGCGTCGTGCTGGGCAGGAGAAGGAGGGATAGATTGAGAAACAGTGAGGATAGAGAAGACTTATATTGAGGGAAGTTGAAAAGATGGTGATGGGGGGGGGGAGGAGGTTGATGGGAAAAGAACTCTGAGGCAGGGAAGGAGTGTAGGAGAAAGGCCTGTTATGAGAAGATAGTGATCTTTATCGTTATTGGTACCTTTCAACCCTCTCATTTCTATACCTTGCCCATTTCTTTACCTCCTTGAAACTCCCATCCCCCTCCCTATTTCTCGTTCAACCTATCCCGTATCTCCTTACCCATACCCACTACAACCTCCCCATTAGAAGAACCCCCCATCAACCTCCTCCCCTCCCTATCCTCACAGAAACCCCCTTCCCCATCCCAGTCCAGCTCCCCATTGCCCCCAAGTAACAATTGTAGGCCCTAAGCAGTCCATTAACTTGCACGTGTAAAAGTGGAACCAGATAATGGTGAGGAGAGTGAAAGAGAAAGAGGAGTGGAGGGGGGGGGGGTTAGTGGAGGAAGTGAGGGACGGAAAGAGAGAGAGAGAGAGAGAGAGAGAGAGAGAGAGAGAGAGAGAGAGAGAGAGAGAGAGAGAGAGAGAGAGACAGACAGACAGACAGAGACAGAGAGAGAGAGAGAGAGAGAGAGAGAGAGAGAGAGAGAGAGAGAGAGAGAGAGAGAGAGAGAGACAGACAAAGACAGAGAGAGAGAGAGAGAGAGACAGACAGACAGAGAGAGAGAGAGAGAGAGAGAGAGAGAGAGAGAGAGAGAGAGAGAGAGAGAGAGAGAGAGAGAGAGAGACAGACAAAGACAGAGAGAGAGAGAGAGAGAGAGAGAGAGAGAGAGAGAGAGAGAGAGAGAGAGAGAGTGAGTGAGAGAGAGAGAGAGAGAAGGTGAGGGAGAGTGAAAATAAATTATTGTATGGGACAGATACAGCATGGGGGGAAGCTGAATTGTTGAGAAGGGAAATTAAGTTATATCTCCATATCTTAAGTTATATTCCTACACTCACCAAGAAAACTTGGATGAGGGTGAGGAAGGAGAGGCACGGAGGGATATGCAGGCGATGAGTCACAATAACGTGGCTAAAGTAACTCACAATCGACTTGAGAATGGTCCAGGACGGACCGAAACGTCGTCGTCCCTTCACCTTCTAGTGTGTGGTCTGGTCAACTCGGAGGGATAAAGACAAAGAAGTGAAAGGACAATGGATAAAATAAAGTGTTTTGAAAGATATAGAATGCAAGGTAGAAGAAAAAATAACAAATAAAATAAGCAAAAAATTATCGAATTAAACAGAGGTATAAAGAAATAATAGAAAGAGAAAAGTAATCAGGAAGTGAAGAAAGAGAAGAGGGAGAATGAGACCAATTGGGAAGGCACAAAAGAGGTAGAGGGGAGGAAGAGATAAAAATAAACACAAGAGACACGTTGTAGGGGAGGAGAGAACGAGATATAAACAAACGAATATCGTTACGAAAAAGGCAACATGAAAATATTACAATCAAAACGCTGTAAGAGATTAAGAAATATATATATATATATATATATATATATATATATATATATATATATATATATATATATATATATATATATATATATATATATATATATAATGTCGTACCTAGTAGCCAGAACGCACTTCTCAGCCTACTATGCAAGGCCCGATTTGCCTAATAAGCCAAGTTTTCCTGAATTAATATATTTTCTCTAACTTTTTTTCTTATGAAGTGATAAAGCTACCCATTTCATTATGCATGAGGTCAATTTTTTTTATTGGAGATAAAATTAACGTAGATATATGTCCGAACCTAACCAACCCTACCTAACCAAACCTAACCTATCTTTATAGGTTAGGTTAGGTTAGGTAACCGAAAAACATAGGTTAGGTTAGGTTAGGTAGGTTAGGTAGTCGAAAAACAATTAATTCTTGAAAACTTGGCTTATTAGGCAAATCGGGCCTTGCATAGTAGGCTGAGAAGTGCGTTCTGGCTACTAGGTACGACATATATATATATATATATATATATATATATATATATATATATATATATATATATATATATATATACCCACTTCTCGACGTATACACTTGGAGTATACTTACTGGTTGGTCAGTAAGTAATTGCAGTGATATAGGCTGATTGACTTTAAGCTAAACTTGTTAATTGATCAGTAAGCTCTTTTTGGTGGCCTTAATAACCTTGCAGAGGTTGACAGACCATAAATCCAATACCAAGCCAACCTTTCTGACTCAGTGTGTGGAGTAAATACCAAAGTTCAAGCGATACCAACCCAGTTCTTGTATAAGACAGGTATATGTTCCTCCTCTTAATGAGTCCTGTCACCCAACTAGAAATATTGTCGGAACATGGAAGGCTAACTCTCTCACAATTCTAATGAATGCCAAATAAACTTTTGAATGAATTACTTACAATGCATGAGGAATTATATATTATGTGGAAGATAAGCACATATGAGAATGGAAAGTAAAGCCTTATAGCGCTTTCAAACCCTCTCGGATCCTTTATCAAATGACACAGCTCATTTGCTATCTCAAGTGAAGAAAAACACACGAAAAATAGAGAACAAACTGCTAGAGTCACTGATCTCCCCCTCTCACATATAACTGAAAACTCACACCCCAGAAGTGACTCAAACCCATACTGCCAGGAGCACTCTGCATGTGGCGTAAAGGATACCTTAACCACTCGACCAACACGACCGGACAAAAGAGGATGGTAGCCAAGTGAGGGACGAGAATATGAGGAACACAAATGCGAACAAGCCTGAACGGTCTCCAGGCATATATGCAACTGAAAACTCACACCCCAGAAGTGACTCGAACCCATACTGCCATATTGTTCGCATTTGTGTTCCTCACGTGTGCCCCAAAGAATGAGGAGATTTGATAAAATACCATGCCCAAGATTACCAGCAGAGTGTCGGCGGGGGAATGGGGAATTAGCCTCGGCTACCATCCTCTTTTGTCCGGTCGTGTTGATCGAGTGGTTAAGGTGTACTGTGCGCCAGATGCAGAGTGCTCCTGGCAGTATGGGTTCGAGTCACTTCTGGGGTGTGAGTTTTCAGTTGCATATATGCCTGGAGACCGTTCAGGCTTGTTCGCATATATATATATATATATATATATATATATATATATATATATATATATATATATATATATATATATATATATACATATACATATATATATATATATATATATATATATATATATATATATATTGTGACGGTAACGCGTTGGTGTTCGGCTGTTTAAGGCTAGGGGTATGGCCTCGTCACATAGTTATAAAAAAAAATAGAAAAACTGGAACTTCGTCTGTGGTAAGGTAAGGAGAAGACACACAAAACACAAGTAAACTTTAACAATGAAATTTTAATTACGTTAAATAAATCAAAACATGAAAATATGGACAAACAAATATGTATAAAAAAATCAATGAATCAAAATAATAAGAATACTTAAATGACACAATGAAAGTTACGTTAAGGCAAAATAATAAGAAGTGCAACACAAAAGTTAAGTGGGAGGTGCTGGAATATTGGCTTAAAGCCACCACCTCTCTCAGTACACGCTAACGTCTAGCTGGGAGGAGTGCTGGCTACGAAAGCACGGAACATTCTGAAGACTGATGTTGGGGCGACCCCAGACATCGGGTAGTATTGGGGGGCGAGTGCAGGTGCAGCCAGACCGGCGACCAATCAGCGGAGCCGTAGCGATCAACGGGTAGTTTGGTGATTTGGGTCCGAACAGGTGGCGGGCTGCATACGTTTCTGCTCACCCTTGCAAGCCTTGCTGGTGTTGTTGTCGTTGTTGGACATTTCTTCCATAGTCTTTTTATATAATTGTGAAGACGTAATTTTGGAGGGAAGAGCAGGCTCAATCTCTTGAAGGAGATTATCGTCACAACTCTCCCCCGAAGCCTGCGGTTCTGGAAGAAGTACGTCGTTATGTGGTGGAGTATTAGATGGAGTTGCTTCTACTTCATAAACTCTGGAGAGATCATGGGCTAAGATGTTGTCAGACTCTTGGTATAGCGTGTCTCCAGGTTGAATTTCTGCAGTTAGCAAGCCCATAGTAGAAGACGTTGAGATGAGAAGTGGGCGTGCTGCAGGAGGTGTAGGGTGGTGTGGTCCGTATTGATGGTGGACCGAGCACTTTTCAGGTGTGGAGTGAAGTGCTGAAGCTTCAGGATGAGGAAGAGTAGCTCCTTGCCAATTGTTCCATCGTTCCTTGTAGCAGTAGTCGCTGACAGGTGTATTCTTCTCGCCTCGTTGCTGCATCACGACACCACCATCGTCGGTACCATTGGCGTCGACATGGAGGATGTAGGGCTTATCTGACGAGGTGAGAGTGGAATTAGAAGAGGGCATAGGAGCACGAGTATTATCCTGAAAGCATTTGGGAAGATCATTAAGGATTTTGGAATTAGAAAGCGCCGACTCCTTGTCAGTGCTTTCGGGAGAAGAAGCCGGGATGGTCTCACTGTGGATGTAGGGTTCTGTGAAGGTAGAACAATTAATCAAGACAGTGGGAGGAGTACCATTATATTGCTTCAGGAGGTTGACGTGGCACAGCTGGGTCTTCCGCCGCCTATCTGGAGTCTCTATGACGTATGCGTTGTTGTTTCTGCACTCTTTGACGCAGTAGGGTCCTGAAAATTTGTTTTGTAAAGGTGAACCTGGGATAGGGAAATAGGCAAGGACGAAGTCTCCCGGCTTGAATTTTCTTACTTTGCTGGTCTGGTCGTAATGAGTCTTCATTCTCACCTGGGCTTTCAATAGATTATCATGGGCAAAGCGGTGGACTCTCTCTAGAATGTGTTGAAGGTTTTGAAGAAACTGGGGCACATTCTGATGCTCACTGAAGGTGGCATCTCTGAGAGAGTCTTTGAAAGCCTTAAGGGGAGTACGGCACTTACGGCCGTAGAGCATCTCATAAGGAGATACTCCTAGGGACTCATTGGGGAGACTTCTGAAAATACACATTATTAGGTCAATCTGCTTATCCCAATCCTTTGTGGTTTCACTACAAAACTTTTTCAAGAGTGCTTTGATGGTCTGATGACTACGTTCAAGAGAACCCTGTGAAGCAGGATGATAGGGGCTGGACAATACCTGTTTGATGTTGAACTCCTCCAGTGTTCTTTTGAAGAGATCACTGGTGAAGTTGGTGCCACAGTCACTTTGAATCTCCCTGGGAAATCCGTATTGAGTGAAGATCTTCAGTAGATGTTTGATAACCGTAGCAGCCGTGATGTTCTTCACTGGAACTGCTATGGGAAATCTGGTGGTAGGACACAGGATGGTTAGGATGTAGGCGTTACCTGAACTGGTCCGAGGTAAAGGACCAACACAGTCTATTATGAGTCTGTGGAAAGGTTCCGCAGGCACCTGTATGGGAATCAGTGGTGCTCTGGGAATGGAGACGTTCGGTTTGCCTGCCATCTGACATGTATGACACTGTTTTACGTACTGTTTGACGTTATTTACCATACCTGGCCAGTAGTAGTCTTGACGAATCCCATGGTAAGTCTTGTTGAAGCCGTAGTGGGAGAATGATCCGTGGGCCAGGTGTAGAATAGTGGGCCGCAGGCTGGTGGGAATCACAAGTTGTTCGGTGTTGGCCCAATCGTCCTCCTCCTTCAGTTTACTGGGTCTATATCTGCGGTAGAGCAAGTCGTTCTCTAGGAAGAACCCAGGAATACTGTCGGGTTGAGTCTCAGCCTGGAAAAACAATGGTGTTAAAGTAAGATCTTCCCTCTGCAACTTACGGAACTCCAACTTGGTCAGATGCGGGGGTAGTTTCTGAGGGTCTTGAGGGACAGCGGTAGCAGTAGAGTCAGCTGGCTGTGGACGTGCGGCTTGTGCACGGGTGGTCACGAGAACCGGAGGAGAAACTTCATCACTCTCTTGAACCTCTGCTGGAACATACTCAAGAATAGGGTTACTTGGCACAGAGTTACACACCTGGGGTTTGTCCATGACGATCAGGTTGGTCGGTTGCAGGTCTTCTGCCAAGTCGTTGCCTAGGAGAAGTTGCACTCCAGGCATGGGAAAAGGCTTTTCCCTGACGGCGACTTGGACTTCCCCGTTCACGTAGGGACAATCCAGGTGGACTCTGGCGAGAGGGTATGGAGTAGTAGCAGTGAGGTCAGTGATGAAGACCGTTTCCCCGGTGTAGACTATGTTGGGCACAGCCGACTTCAAGATGATCGATTGTAGAGCCGCTGTGTCCCTCAAGATCTTCAATTTGAAACGTCCCTCCGGATTTGAACCGTTGGCAGAGACAGTTCCAGTATACAGGTGGTTACTGAAAAGAGAAAGATCATTAACATCAACACCAACATTCATCACAGGCTTACCGGACTTAGGAGGAGTTGGTTTGGGTCGTTGTTGGTCAGTGGTTCCCTTGTATTGAGACTTACCACACTTGTCTATGGTATGTCCATAGAGTCTACAATACTTGCAGTACAGTTGTGAACCAGCTTGATCGGGGCTCACCTTCTCGTAACTGTACCACGACTTCTTACTGGAGGATGGTTCAGGTGTCAGCCGGTGGATGAGGCTGTAAGTGTCAGCCGACTTAGCACACTTCAGGTAGTCGGTTTCTTCTTTATCTGCTAAGTAGAGGCGGACAGGAGGCGGCACACGTCTCAAGAATTCTTCAACAAGCATCAGGTTGACGAGTTCTGTAAAAGTAGAGACATGTGCTGCTTCCAGCCATTTCATGAAATACCTCCGTTTCGTGTTAGCAAACTCGAGGAAGGTAGTGGTACTTGCCTTCAGGTGGTCACGGAATTTCCTTCTATAACTCTCAGTAGAGAGGAGGTAGGCGTCCAACACTGCTTGTTTCAGAGTGTAGTAGTCATTCTCAGACGCCAAAGTACTGAGTGTGACTGCAGCTCTACCTGTAAGATGGACTCTGAGAAGTGTGGCCCATTGGTCGACAGGCCAACTGAGTTGATTAGCAAGGGTTTCAAAGGTGGTAAAGAACACATCAACTTCTGCTTCTACAAAGGATGGCATTAACTTACTTGCATGTGATATATTAAAACTGACGGGAAGATTTGCAGTAGCTTGCTGGCGTTGAGTGAAGTGTGAAGTTTCCAGGGCGATTTCACGTTGACGACACTCTAGAGCCAGAGTTGCTTGTTGCTTGTCATGTTCGCGTTGCATCTCCAACTCGCGTCGTTTGGTTTCAAGCTGTACTCGTTCCCGCTCCTGGAGTGTTTCAAGCTGTACTCGTTCCCGCTCCTGGAGTAGTGCAACCTCACGTTCCTGGAGGGCGAGTCCACGTTCGTGTTCTTCTCTTCTCAAAGCAGCTTCACGTTCTCTGAGGGTGATTTCTCGTTCTTGTTCTTCTCTTCGTATGGCAGCAGCTCGTTCTTGTTGTTCGAGGGCTTCCCTTTGCTGCTCACGTTCAATCTTGGCCAGCTCTAGTTTAAGTTTCATCGTTGCCAAGTCAGTTTTATCTGCAATATAGTAAGTTTCATGAGTTTCAGAGTCTATCTTACCTTGCTCTAAATAGTAATCCAGCAACAGGTTGTGTAGGTCATTTTTGTTGGCTTGGTAGGGAACTTCTAGTTGATACTCATGTGCAAGAGTTTGTAGTTCAGTCCTCTTGGCACGACTCAAAGTCCCTATTTCACCTGCTGGATTTGCACGGAAAGTTTGGAGACGAAACATGGTGAAATTAGCAAATAAAGGTACACGAATGTTCAATAATGAAATGTCAGAAACAGGACAACGTGGCAACTGGTACCTATCCTGTGTGATCTTTAACAATTAACGTTAAGTGAAAGATATTAAATTAAATCAAGGGCGCAGGAAATCTTGTACCCGGTACTCATGTAAGAGAATAAGGGCAAGAAAATCCTACTAACAAATGAAACAAAGTTTCGAAAACAAATGAAACAGTTAAATGCTTCAAAAGTAAAATTGGTAGTCCAAGGATGTAGGCATACCTTGCCAAGTCTCTAAAGGACATAAAGCAAGTTTTTCCCACTGAATTTAATATGATACTTACAGAATTAGCGAACTTTTGTGCTCTGAAAAAATAAGCTAATTCCCTACCGTTGTATGTATCATCATCTCTGACTGACGTGTAGGGGTGCGAGGTGTCAACTGGTGACGAGAACTGCTGCTGAGGTCCCAATTCAGCAACTAAAGTTCGAGCTAGAGGAACTATGGCCCTCTTTGTCCTCCTACAGTCAGATTGCAGAAGATTGGGTACTCTTGACCCGGGGCAGACCACAGTACCAGGGTACCAATATGATGATCTGTCAGAATGAGAAATATTCAAGGGACATAGATGGTAAATACGAGTAATAACATGGAGGGAGAGATGACCAATTAAGAGTATGACTGAGGCCTACAGTCACCACGTAATCCAAAGTTGTCTCACCTTCACTATATGTTACTCTCGTAATGCACAATACACCGCACCTTATAAAAAATGAAATTGAATGAAAAATAGTAAAGCTACGTTAACAGAGTTAAATACGCTTACCATAAATTACCACTTGGCACCAGTACCTGAGTGAGGCTCCTAGGACAGGCCCCCATAAAACTTGTGACGGTAACGCGTTGGTGTTCGGCTGTTTAAGGCTAGGGGTATGGCCTCGTCACATAGTTATAAAAAAAAATAGAAAAACTGGAACTTCGTCTGTGGTAAGGTAAGGAGAAGACACACAAAACACAAGTAAACTTTAACAATGAAATTTTAATTACGTTAAATAAATCAAAACATGAAAATATGGACAAACAAATATGTATAAAAAAATCAATGAATCAAAATAATAAGAATACTTAAATGACACAATGAAAGTTACGTTAAGGCAAAATAATAAGAAGTGCAACACAAAAGTTAAGTGGGAGGTGCTGGAATATTGGCTTAAAGCCACCACCTCTCTCAGTACACGCTAACGTCTAGCTGGGAGGAGTGCTGGCTACGAAAGCACGGAACATTCTGAAGACTGATGTTGGGGCGACCCCAGACATCGGGTAGTATTGGGGGGCGAGTGCAGGTGCAGCCAGACCGGCGACCAATCAGCGGAGCCGTAGCGATCAACGGGTAGTTTGGTGATTTGGGTCCGAACAGGTGGCGGGCTGCATACGTTTCTGCTCACCCTTGCAAGCCTTGCTGGTGTTGTTGTCGTTGTTGGACATTTCTTCCATAGTCTTTTTATATAATTGTGAAGACGTAATTTTGGAGGGAAGAGCAGGCTCAATCTCTTGAAGGAGATTATCGTCACAATATATATTTATATATATATATATATATATATATATATATATATATATATATATATATATATATATATATGTCGTACCTAGTAGCCAGAACGCACTTCTCAGCCTATTATGCAAGGCCCGATTTGCCTAATAAGCCAAGTTTTCATGAATTAATATATTTTCTCTAATTTTTTTCTTATGAAATGATAAAGCTACCCATTTCAATATGTATGAGGTCAATTTTTTTTTTATTGCAGTTAAAATTAACGTAGATATATGACCGAACCTAATCAACCCTACCTAACCTAACCTATCTTTATAGTTTAGGTTAGGGTTGGTAGCCGAAAAAGTTAGATTAGGTTAGGTTAGGTAGGTTAGGTTGTCGAAAAACAATTATTTCATGAAAACTTGGCTTATTAGGCAAATCGGGCCTTGCATAGTAGGCTGAGAAGTGCGTTCTGGCTACTAGGTACGACATATATATATATATATATATATATATATGCGAACAAGCCTGAATGGTCCCCAGGACATATGCAACTGAAAAGTGCCGGCGGTGGGGTGGTTCATATAGCCTCGGCTATCACCTCATTATGTCCGGTCGTGATGGTCAAGTGGATTAAGGCGTCTTGTACATACCAGTTGCGTTGCTTCTGGGAGTATGGGTTCGAGTCACTTCTGGGGTGTGAGCTTTCAGTTGCATATGTCCTGGGGACCATTCAGGCTTGTTCGCATTTGTGTTCCTCACGTGTGCCCCAAAGAATGAGGTGATTTGGTAAAATGCTATGCCCAAGATAACTATCCGAGTGCCGGCGGTGGGGTGGTTCATATAGCCTCGGCTATCACCTCATTTTGTCCGGTCGTGATGGTCAAGTGGATTAAGGCGTCTTGTACATACCAGTTGCGTTGCTTCTGGGAGTATGGGTTCGAGTCACTTCTGGGGTGTGAGTTTTCAGTTGCATATGTCCTGGGGACCATTCAGGCTTGTTCGCATTTGTGTTCCTCACGTGTGCCCCAAAGAATGAGGTGATTTGGTAAAATGCTATGCCCAAGATAACTATCCGAGTGCCGGCGGTGGGGTGGTTCATATAGCCTCGGCTATCACCTCATTTTGTCCGGTCGTGATGGTCAAGTGGATTAAGGCGTCTTGTACATACCAGTTGCGTTGCTTCTGGGAGTATGGGTTCGAGTCACTTCTGGGGTGTGAGTTTTCAGTTGCATATGTCCTGGGGACCATTCAGGCTTGTTCGCATTTGTGTTCCTCACGTGTGCCCCAAAGAATGAGGTGATTTGGTAAAATGCTATGCCCAAGATAACTATCCGAGTGCCGGCGGTGGGGTGGTTCATATAGCCTCGGCTATCACCTCATTTTGTCCGGTCGTGATGGTCAAGTGGATTAAGGCGTCTTGTACATACCAGTTGCGTTGCTTCTGGGAGTATGGGTTCGAGTCACTTCTGGGGTGTGAGTTTTCAGTTGCATATGTCCTGGGGACCATTCAGGCTTGTTCGCATTTGTGTTCCTCACGTGTGCCCCAAAGAATGAGGTGATTTGGTAAAATGCTATGCCCAAGATAACTATCCGAGTGCCGGCGGTGGGGTGGTTCATATAGCCTCGGCTATCACCTCATTTTGTCCGGTCGTGATGGTCAAGTGGATTAAGGCGTCTTGTACATACCAGTTGCGTTGCTTCTGGGAGTATGGGTTCGAGTCACTTCTGGGGTGTGAGTTTTCAGTTGCATATGTCCTGGGGACCATTCAGGCTTGTTCGCATTTGTGTTCCTCACGTGTGCCCCAAAGAATGAGGTGATTTGGTAAAATGCTATGCCCAAGATAACTATCCGAGTGCCGGCGGTGGGGTGGTTCATATAGCCTCGGCTGTCACCTCATTTTGTCCGGTCGTGATGGTCAAGTGGATTAAGGCGTCTTGTACATACCAGTTGCGTTGCTTCTGGGAGTATGGGTTCGAGTCACTTCTGGGGTGTGAGTTTTCAGTTGCATATGTCCTGGGGACCATTCAGGCTTGTTCGCATTTGTGTTCCTCACGTGTGCCCCAAAGAATGAGGTGATTTGGTAAAATGCTATGCCCAAGATAACTATCCGAGTGCCGGCGGTGGGGTGGTTCATATAGCCTCGGCTATCACCTCATTTTGTCCGGTCGTGATGGTCAAGTGGATTAAGGCGTCTTGTACATACCAGTTGCGTTGCTTCTGGGAGTATGGGTTCGAGTCACTTCTGGGGTGTGAGTTTTCAGTTATATATATATATATATATATATATATATATATATATATATATATATATATATATATATATATATGTAAACAAAGAACTCATACTGAATATAATTGCCTATCAAAGAAAGGAAAATGCTTAAAAAACAAAACACTTAAGCGCACTTAAAGTGATCAATACAAATAAAACTTATTAACTGTCAAATATATTAAAGCTAATTTAAAAATCCATTAAACTACAAGACGAATTTTATAACTACTAAAACAAACCATTCTATTAAACTTACGTGAAGTGATCAGAAGTGAAACTTGATACCTAACACATAGATACTAAACACTATAACAAATATTTATATAATGACTACAAATCTACAAAAAATGTATGTAAAATGCAAACAGAATAAACGACAATTATAAAGTACTAACCAAAATCTTATAAAAAACTCAAATATTAAATAAAATTAAATACCAAAAAATGTATTATATATCCTAAATAAAAGATTATATTAATGTACAATGTCAAGACTTGAAAAAAGTAAGAAAGGGCAAAGACATGGTAAACTAAACAAAATTATAATAAAATTAAACTACCAAAATGAACTATAAATCAAATTACAGGGCCTACTGTGCACTATAGTGTACAATTGAACAGCTGAAAGGTTGCTATTTAACAGAGGCCGCAGCTCCTTTATATATAAGGATTCCATTACTCTCAAATCTGACTGGCCATTCATACAAGTGTCCAGAATTTTAAAATCAGATTCCAGCAGAGAATGATCCAACTCATAACAATGGTTTCTAATCTCCGAAAATGCTGGTTTAGACAATGGTAATCCAGTCCTAAAAGATAATCCCCGGTGCTCAAGTATCCTAATCTTAAAGTTCCGAATGGAACTCCCGACATATCCAGCATTACAGCTGTAACAATTATATATATATACGACATTTGAGCACAAGGGGGTAGGCACTTTATCTTTAAATTTAAAATAAGAGCCTATGGTATTTGTGTTGACAAAAATAAATCTAAAGTCTACTTGAGGATAACAATGCTGCAACAGTCTCCTCAAACGACTCCTTACAGAAAAGCTAAAAGTGCCATAAAATGGTAATTTAATATATTTAAGATCCCTTTCCACTGTAGTAATCCTACACGATGGATGAAACTTCTTATTTAAGAAATTCCTTATAAAGGTATAAACCATATGCAAAGGATAACCATTATTCGAAAAAAATTTCACAAGAAAATTAATTTCTTGATCAAAGTTATTCCAATTAGAACATAAAACAAAGGCCCTATTCAGTAGAGTGTTAATAGCATTTTTCTTAAAAATATCAGGATCAAAAGAATTAAAATTTAAACATAAACCAGTAAAGGTTGGTTTCCTAAAAACATTAGTGTTGAACCCATTAAGGTTATTCACTTTTACATCAAGAAACGACAATGAATTATCCACTTCACACTCTGCAGTAAACCGTATATTACTATGTTGTGCATTAAGATACTCTCTAAATTTCTCAATATGACATTGGTCCTTAAATAACAAAAAAGTGTCATCTACATATCTCCTGTACAAGACTGGTTTAAAGGCCGAAGGACAATTATCAAGCCAATTTATTTCATGAAAACTCAAAAAAGCATTAGCCAGTGCAGGACCTAAAGGAGACCCCATTGCTACTCCATCAATTTGTTTATAATATTTATTATTAAACATAAAGATGGAGTCTTTAACTGCTATTTCTAACAGCCGTCTGAATATTTTACTACAAAATCCAGACACTAAGTTAGTGTCCGCAAATAATTGACTTACACAGATATCAATGGTTTCCAACAGAGGAATATTAGTAAAAAGTGATTCAACATCGAAACTGGCCATTATAGTTGGGAACTCAAAATTTAAAGAGGAAAGTTCTTTTACAAAATCCTGAGAATTTCTCACAGTAAATTCATTATGCGTTAATGGTTCTAATAATGGAACCAGAACCTTTGCCAGTTTATAATTAAAAGTGCCAATCGCTGATAAAATAGGACGAATCGGTATACCTGTTTTATGAACTTTAGGTAACCCATATAAGATGCCTGGCTTAGAGCCAGTTGCAAGTAATTTAGTATAATCAAAAAGAGAGTCTTTCAGACTTCTTAAAACTCTATTCAGTTTATCCTCACATTTCAAAATATACGAGAAAGGGTCTATATCAACCAACGTAAATTTAGAGAGGTCTTCTAACAACCTTTCAACCTTATTCACATACTCTAACTTGTCCAAAACCACTATACCCCTACCTTTATGTAGCAGAATTTAAGCCGGCTTGAATATAGCATTCCTTAACAATACTTCCAGAAAACACACACAAACGTAACCACGACGTAGTAACAACGTTCAACATTGTACGAACGTAAAAAGAATAGCCAGATGAGATGCTGTACTGAGTTGATAGTTCATCTGGTGTAAAGGAGATGCTTTGAGTAAAAGTAACCCCCATTAGAGCCCAGATTCTGAGCCTGTTGATGTGTGATGGAGGTAAACTCAGTATAGCCACCATCACTTTTGTGTTTACACTCAACACCTGCGCCAGTGACGTCATTTGCAAACCAAGCCAATGACTTTACGTGTGAACCTGATCACTGACGTCACTGGCAAAACTGGCCAGTGACGTCACGCGTATGTGGGGTCCATTGGAGACGTTGGTAGGTTCCCTCATCTGGAAAAGGAGAGGAAAATCAATGTGTATTGCTGACAAATTTTCAGAAAAGGCAAGATGCAGAAGAGGACGTTGCCATAGGTGCTGAAATAAAGATGAGGAACAAGAAGGGGAAGAAATTGAACTAGGAAAAAAGCAACTCGGGAAAACATAGACCGGCATATAACATAATTTTTGTTCAGGGGGGAGAGGGGGGGGAGG